>NC_059192.1:86053778-86246278 GCF_020615455.1 Coregonus clupeaformis
TACACAACACTGCTGCAGGGGAGAGGGTGTGTGTGTGTGTTGTTTATGTGTGTGTGTGTGTGTGTGTTTATGTGTGTGTGTGTGTGTGTGTGTGTGTGTGTGTGTATGTGTTTATGTGTGTGCGTTTGAGTGTGTTTATCAAATCAAATCAAATCAAATTTTATTTGCCACATGCGCCGAATACAACAGGTCTAGACATTACCGTGAAATGCTTACTTACAGCCCTTAACCAACAATGCATTTATTTTTATTATAAAAAAGTCTAATAAAAAAAAAAAAAAAAAAGTGTTTAGAAAAAAAGAGCAGAAGTAAAATAAAATAACAGTAGGGAGGCTATATACATGGGGGTACCGGTGCAGAGTCAATGTGTGGGGGCACCGGCTAGTTGAGGTAGTTGAGGTAATATGTACATGTGAATAGAGTTAAAGTGACTATGCATAAATAATTAACAGAGTAGCAGCAGCATAAAAAGATGGGGTGGGTTGTGGGGGCAGTGCAAGTAGTCCGGGTAGCCATGATTAGCTGTTCAGGAGTCTTATGGCTTGGGGGTAGAAGCTGTTGAGAAGCCTTTTGTGTGTGTGTATGTGTGTGTTTATGTGTGTGTTTGTGTGTGTGTGTGTGTGTGTGTGTGTGTGTGTGTGTGTGTGTGTGTGTGTGTGTGTGTGTGTGTGTGTGTGTGTGTGTGTGTGTGTGTGTGTGCATGTGTGCATGTGTGTATGTGTGTGTGTAAAGCTTGATTAGGTTAGCTACACAACACTGCTGCAGCGGGGAGAGGTGGGGACTGAAAGACTGAATGTTGGTTTGGTGCAAAAGGAGCAGATGGGAAAAATTTGACATTGCTAGGTAGTTAATGCAATAATCTCTTCACATTCCCTGTGACCATAAAGTCAACTGTCAATCATGATTGACAGGCTAGCCTCTTGCTGTTTCCTCTTGCTGTGTTCTCTTGCTGTGTCGTCTTGCTGTGTCCTCTAGTAGAGTATAACATATATGTGGATATTTGCATGCATGAGTTCCCTCTGTGTGTGTGTGTGTGTGTGTGTGCGTGTGTGAGCTACATCGGAGGCCCATCTCTCCCCTGCTCTTTAAATCAAAGAGTTTAGCCGAGCTCTCTCCAAGCCACAGGGCCAGGAGCATTGTATCATCTTCCTCTCCACCGACAGACAGACACACACACACACACACACACACACACACACACACACACACACACACACACAAGACAGAGATTGTCCACCGCTTTTATTTGGTTTATATTTGAAGAAATATGAGATGTTCTCAGTCAGGCTAAATCCCTCCCCTGGGCCCGGAGATAGGCAGGGAAAGCTGCAGCAAGCGAAGAGTGGCTGGGCAAATAAGAGCTGAATCACTAAAACTCCTCCACTCTCTTTATTCTTCAATAGAGGTGGACAGAGGGAACGAGAGAGAGAGGGAGAGAGAGAGAGAGAGAGAGAGAGAGAGAGAGAGAGAGAGAGAGAGAGAGAGAGAGAACAACAGACCAGCTCTAACTGAAGAAAGCCACACAGAGCATTAAGTTGGGAACAAAAGTAGGAGAGAGAAACAAGGCGAATGATAATTAGATGATGTTTTAAAGCAATCATCACGCTTATCATCGAATCGTCACTAATCCTTTCTTATTGAAACAAGCAAATGAATGAGACAGGTGTTAATGGAATCACACATTAGTGTCAAATAAAGGTTACCCAACAAGCTCTCAGAGTCTCACTGCAGAATTAGACGTTTTTGAACTTTTCTCCAAACGTCAAATTTCAAGGTGTTTTTGACACCCTGGGTTGCTCCTCCTGCTCAGGATCGTTCCCAATATGTACCATTTTGAAGTTGCTCCAAATGTCACATTTCGAAGTTAAGGGTTAAGGTTTGGGATAGGGAGGTTAAAATACCACTGGGATTGAATGCTCAACATTCCGATCTGGAGTCATGGGATTATGCCTTTCCTCCACCCCCCGCCCAGAATAGCCTAGCAAAATCCAAGGCTACAGTGTAAAAAACGTTAATTGTTTTTAAGGTAACTTACTGGCAGCTAGTTACCTGAAAGGTACTGTAAAAAAAAAAGTACAGTATGTTACCGTAAATTCCAAATAAACTTTGCTTTGACAGTATACTGTATACTGAATCCAAGATGGCGTAGCAGTGCGGTCGTGTTTTCTGTAGTGTCCTTGAGTAAATAGCCAGTTTTTTTGTTTTTGTTTATTTTGTATATATTTCTCAATTTTACTTTTCATTCTTTAACTAAATGTACTTTTCTGCAACCCGCCTCACCCAACGTGGAAAGGATTCTATTATTTCTTTATAACTTTTATCAAGAACCTTAAGCTGAAACTAGTCTAGCTGCAACCGAATGGCTGTGGTAGCCAGCTAGCTAGCTACTTGCTATTAGCCACCGTTAGCGTCTTCACCATTGTCCGTGGCCTGCACTACCCACCAGCCAGCACTAGCTCTAGCCTGGACAGTTTGTCGGCCAGTCTGCACAGCGTGCTATCGATCCTGAGCATATCGGATTTTCTGCCGGAATCACTGGACCCTAGCGCCGGATCTTCGCAACTAGCTAGCTGCAACCGAATGGCTGTTGTAGCCAGCTAGCTAGCTACTTGCTATTAGCCACCGTTAGCGGCCTAAATCAATGTCCGTGGCCTGCACTACCCACCAGCCAGCTCTAGCTCTAGCCTGGACAATTTGTCTGCCAGTCTGCACAGCGTGATATCGACCCAGAGCATATCGGATTTTCTGTCGGAATCACTGGACCCTAGCGCCGGATCATCGCAACTAGCTAGCTGCAACCGAATGGCTGTTGTCGTTGGCTAATTACCATTGCCCCTTAGCAAGCACCAGTTAGCCTTGAGCTAGCCTCGAGCCAGGCCCATCTCCCGGCTATCTACTTCTCTGTCAACCGGACGGGACCTCCTAGTGTTGACACGGAGCCCCGCCGATCCAACACGACTGGTCTGCCGACGAAATCATCTAATGCGGTTTCAACAGGCTTCCCGTTATGACGTTGACCACGAAGATCCATCTGCTAGCCCCGGCCCGCTAGCACACGCAAGCCGTGGCCTCTTGCTTGCCAGTGCTGTAGCAGCCCCCGAACTACCTCCAAACTCTCCTATTGCTGTTCACCGGACCTTATGATAACTTAGCTATACAGCTGATGCCTGCTGGACTGTTCCTTTATACGCTACCGCATCCTGTTTATGTTTAGCCTCATCCCAAACTTTGTCGCCATTACCAGCTGTTGTCTTAGCTCTCTCGAATAACACCTGTGATTGCTTTATATCTCCCATGTCAATATGCCTTGCTTATTGCAGTTTCGGTTATTTCTTATTGTACTATTTCACTGTAGATCCCCCAGCCCCGCTCACCCTGCCTTAGATAGTTCCTTTGTCCCACCCCCCATACATGCGGAGACCGACTCAATCGGTGCCTCCAGTGATGCTATCTCTTTCATCGTTACCCAATGCTTAGGTTTACCTCCACTGTACTCATAACCTTCCATATCCTTGTCTGTACATAATGCCCTGAATCTATTCTACAACGCCTGGAAATCTGCCCCTTTTTTTCTGTACCCAACGCACTAGAAGACCAATTCTTAAAGCCTTTAGCCGTATCCTTATTCTACTGCTCCTCTATTCCTCTGGTGATGTAGAGGTTAACCCAGGCCCTGTAGCCCCCAGTATCACTCCTACTCCCCAGGCATTATCAATTGTTTACTTCTGTAACCGTAAAAGCCTTGGTTTCTTGCACGTTAACATCCGAAGCCTCCTCCCTAAGTTTGAGTTATTCACTGCGTTAGCACACTCCGCCAACCCTGATGTTCTAGCAGTGTCTGAATCCTGGCTTAGGAAGGCCACCAAAAATTCAGAAATTTCCATCCCCAACTACAACATTTTCCATCTCGATAGAACTGCCAAAGGGGGTGGGGTTGCAATCTACTGTAGAGATAGCCTGCAGAGCTCTATCATACTATCCAGGTCTGTGCCCAAACAGTTTGAGCTTCTACTTCAAAAAATCCACCTTTCCAGAAATAAGTCTCTCACTGTTGCCGCTTACTACAGACCCCCCTCAGCCCCAAGCTGTGCCCTGGACACCATATGTGAACTGATTGCCCCCCATCTATCCTCAGAGTTTGTACTGCTTGGTGACCTAAACTGGGATATGCTTAACAGCCCGGCCAACCTACAATCTAAACTAGATGCCCTCAATCTCACACAAATTTTCCACAAACCTACTAGGTACATCCCTAAATCTGTAAACATGGGCACCCTCATAGATATCATCCTGACAAATTTACCCTCTAAATACACCTCCGCTGTCTTCAACCAGGATCTCAGCGATCACTGCCTTATTGCCTGCGTCCGTAATGGGTCCGCGGTCAAACAACCACCCCTCAGCACTGTCAAACGCTCCCTAAAACACTTTAGCGAGCAGGCCTTTCTAATTGACCTGGCCCGGGTATCCTGGATGGAAATTGACCTCATTCCATCAGTAGAGGATGCCTGGTTGTTCTTTAAAAGTGCTTTCCTCTCAATCTTAAATAAGCATGCCCCATTCAAAAAATTCAGAACTAAGGACAGATATAGCCCCTGGTTCTCCTCAGACTTGACTGCCCTTGACCAGCACAAAACATCCTGTGGAGTACTGCATTAGCATCGAACATCCCCCGCGATATGCAACTTTTCAGGGAAGTCAGGAACCAATATTCACAATCAGTTAGGAAAGCAAAGGCTAACTTTTTCAAACAGAAATTTGCATCCTGTGGCACTAACTCCAAAAGGTTTTGGGACACTGTAAAGTCCATGGAGAATGGAGAATAAGAGCATCTCCTCCCAACTGCCCACTGCACTGAGGCTAGGAAACACTGTCACCACCGATAAATCTACAATAATCAAGAATTTCAACAAGCATTTTGCTACGGCTGGCCATGCTTTCCACCTGGCTACCACTACCCCGGCCACCAGCTCTGCACCCTCCGCTGCAACTTGCCCATGCCCCCTCCCCACTTCTCCTTTACACAAATTCAGATAGCTGATGTTCTGAAAGAGCTGAAAAATCTGGACACCTACAAATCAGCTGGGCTAGACAATCTGGACCCTTTCTTTCTAAAATTAGCCGCAGAAATTGTCACAACCCCTATTACTAGCCTGTTCAACCTCTCTTTCGTAACGTCTGAGATCCCCAGAGATTGGAAAGCTGCCGCGGTCATCTCCTGCTTCAAAGGGGGTGACACTCTAAACTGTTACAGACCTATATCCATCCTGCCCTGCCTTTCGAAAGTATTTGAAAGCCAAGTTAACAAACAGATCACCGACCATTTCGAATCCCACCGTACCTTCTCCGCTATGCAATCCGGTTTCCAAGCTGGTCATGGGTGCACCTCAGCCACGCTCAAGGTCCTAAACGACATGATAACCGTGATCGATAAAAGACAGTACTGCGCAGCCGTCTTCATCGACCTGGCAAAGGCTTTCGACTCTTTCAACCACCGCATTCTTATTGGCAGACTAAATAGCCTTGCTTTTTGTCAAATGACTGCCTCGCCTGGTTCACCAACTACTTCTCAGATAGAGTTCAATGTGTCAAATCAAAGGGCCTGTTGTCTGGACCTCTGGCAGTCTCTATGGGGGTGCCACAGGGTTCAATTCTCGGGCCGACTCTATTCTCTGTGTATATCAATGATGTCGCTCTTGCTGCTGGTGATGCTCGGATCCACCTCTATGCGGACGACACCATTTTGTATACATCTGGCCCTTCATTGGACACTGTGTTAACAAACCTCCAAACGAGCTTCAACGCCATACAACACTCCTTCCGTAGCCTCCAACTGCTCATAAACACTAGTAAAACTAAATGCATGCTCTTCAACCGAATGCTGCTTGCACCCGCCCACCTGACTACATTCACTACTCTCGGCGGGTCTGACCTAGAGTATGTGGACAACTACAAATACCTAGGTGTCTGATTAGACTGTAAACTCTCCTTACAGACTCATATTAAGCATCTCCAATCAAAAGTTAGATCTAGAATCGGCTTCCTATTTCACAACAAAGCCTCCTTCACTCATGCTGCCAAACATGCCCTCGTAAAACTGACTATCCTACCGATCCTTGACTTCGGCGATGTCATTTACAAAATAGCCTCCAACACTCTACTCAGCAAATTGGATGTAGTCTATCACAGTGCCATCCGTTTTGTCACCAAAGCCCCATATACTACCCACCATTGTGACCTGTACGCTCTTGTTGGCTGGCCCTCACTACATATTCGTCGCCAAACCCACTGGCTTCAGGTCATCTATAAATCACTGCTAGGCAAATCCCTGTCTTATCTTAGCTCACTGGTCACCATAGCAACTGCCACCCGTAGTCTGCGCTCCAGCAGGTATATCTCACTGGTCATCCCCAAAGCCAACACCTCCTTTGGCCGCCATTCCTTTCAGTTCTCTGCTGCCAATGACTGGAACGAACTGCAAAAATCTCTGAAGCTGGAGACTCTTATCTCCCTCACTAACTTTAAGCGTCAGTTGTCAGAGCAGCTTACCGATCACTGCACCTGTACACAGCCATTCTGAAATTAGCCCACCCAACTACCTCATCCCCATATTGTTATTTATTTTGCTAATTTTCACCCCAGTATCTCTATTTGCACATCATCTTTTGCACATCTATCATTCCAGTGTTAATACGAAATTGTAACTATTTTGCACTATGGCCTATTTATTGCCTTACCTCCATAACTTACTAAATTCGCACACACTATATATATATTTTCTGTTGTATTTTGGACTTTGTTTACCCCATATGTAACTCTGTGTTGTTGTTTTTATCGCACTGCTTTGCTTTATCTTGGCCAGGTCGCAGTTGTAAATGAGAACTTGTTCTCAACTGGATTACCTGGTTAAATAAAGGTGAAATAAAATAAAATAAAATAAAAAAGTGCTAAACCAACGTTTCTTGGTCTATTGGAGGTGTGGCTTTCAGATAGTTATTTTTAGCCACCCATGAGAGTAAATGAGTGGCCAAAAAGTAATAATAAATAAAAGCCACACCCCTACTAAGCCACGCCTCCAGTCTTTAAAGAAAACAACCCAACTAAGTGACTCAAGTGCATGGGTCCAAATAACACAAGGTGTGTTCTGTCCACTATTTACTCAGCACTGGGTTGTTTTTACCACATTTTTTAGAGTGCATGTTCACCCTTACAGACTTGTAATAGCTCTGGTGACTATGGAATCTCAATTGCAACGCACGCACGCACGCACAAAGTGACTGAAATGCCTGGGTTAAAATAACCCAACTTGTGTTCTGTCCACTATTTACCCAGTGCACACACACACACACAGACCCGCCTAAGGCCTTCCCCTCCACCATGTCCTATGAGAGTGAACTTCATTCAGCACAGATCTCTGGCACATTAAATTAAAGTAGGAACATGCAGTGTGACAGCTTTTCTCTTCTCTCTCAGTCTAAATTGCCTGGGCAGTGCAGACAGAATAATATATTACTTTCATAAGAGGACCTTGCAAGGCCATGCAAATGAGTGTGAAATTGCAATATAATCATTTATGTAAATGTTCGCTAGAAGATTCATTATTTCCCACAAAAGCTGATGAAAGGCTGAAAGGGTGAGAATGGAAGAAAAGAAGAGAGTGAAAGAGCAAAAAAAGGAGAAGAGACACACAACTTTGTGTTTTCAAGACAGTGGGGGTTGGAGAGAAAATCTAGAGCGTGAAACTAGCTTTGATATGCAGTTTGAGAACGGAAGAAAACAGGACTCTTTTCTGTCTCTCTCTTTCTCTCTCTCGCTCTCTGAAAGCTGAGGTTAACAGGGCCCATAGGGCTTCGGTCAGAAGTAGTCCACTATATACAGTACACTGTAGGGAATAAGGTGCCATTTGCTACACAGCCAAAATATTTTCCAGAGAGGGCTTTCAGTAGTAACACGTACCACTTGTTTTCAGTACAGTTTATATGTGTGTCTTTGTCTCTGAATTTCTCTCTCTAGTCAGGGAATGTTGATAAAACAGAGTGTATAAAACCTCACTTAGGGTAAAATTAAGTTTATTGGCACAATCAACACTCGGTAACACTCGTGCAGGACAGCACTACTATCTGGGCTAGAGAGAGAGAGATGCCAGAATATTATTTTGATATAAAAATACAAACATGATAATAAGCCTCCTGCTGTGTTCTAAAAATACCAGTTAATTAGTGAGACTGTATTGATTCATGTTGCGGCAACAAAAAATAAGAACAAAATACATTTCGGGTGTTTTTGAAAATTGACCGCGTTAATTACGGTTGCCAACTTGTTAAAATGCATTTGGTTCAGGGGGAAATATGGAGATCATCTGTTAGAAGACAGTCACGTCCTATTAAATATGCAAAGCAGGGAAAACAGACCTTGGCAGGCTTAGATTGTGTACACACACACACATACACATAAACGCACACTCAACTCAAACACACACACAAACCAAACAATCAGACTCACACACAAACACACAACCACACAGACAAACACACACACTCCTTTTTATGCCGTCCAACAATAATAATATTCTCGTTAACACATGCTAAGCAGCCCACTGTTGATTATGTTGATGATGTCAATACGAATATGAATACAACACCATCTCTTTTTCAAATTAGCTGGGTTTATTTGCTGTGGGAGTTACAACAGCACTGTGCTCATATGTGACTACCTAAATATATAATGATACACCTGCACATCTGCTGCCCTCTCCCGAATTCATGTACATTCAGCAGCACACTCTCCACTGACTCCGTAATGAACTCATATTATGGGCACAGACACTGACACACACACACACACACACACACACACACACACACACACACACACACACACACACACACACACACACACACACACACACACACACACACACACACACACACACACACACACACACACACACACACACACACACACACACACACACACACACACACACACACACACACACACACAGGTGGATGCAGTGTTGAGCCAGGTGTCTACTTTGTCACTGTGGTGGCACCTTAAAAGGCACATTTGTACCATAATCATTATTATTATCAGATTTCCCAGCATGCTCTACTGCGGGTTGATTTTTTAAAATTGTTTTTAATAGCAGTGTATTTCCATGTAAATTGATCGATTAATCTTAGGCTACACAAAGATAAATAACATATTGTTTTCTAAACTAATCCAATCCGTTAGTTTGATTTTTTTAAACCTGTCACTCATATGGTTGTTCCAGTTTAAATAGCTTAGGTAGTCTCCTTACATTGTTCCTAAACCTGGCACTCATTCTGAATGCTGTTTGTGGGTGAATAAAAATTCCAACTGTTGGTTATCCTAACTCTGGCTGGATTCTAATAGGAATTACATATCAGTTTGCAAGCCAGTGTAATGTGACTTGATGGTAGGGTTGTGAAATTCTAGTAACTTTCCCAAAATTCCCTGGTTTTCCAGAAAGCCTGGTTGGAAGATTCCTGGAAATGGGAAGGAATAAGCAGGAAAGTTAGTGGAATTTTACAACCCAACTTGCAAGCATAATGTGGCCTGTAAACCTTGAGTTAGGATAGAACTAGCCCTGAAAGTAAGGCCATATGAGATGTAATTTATTGTCATAAAAAATTTAATTTTAATGATAACATTTGCCTATGAACTCACTTGGTGAAAGCCACAGGACTAAAAATGAACGAATTAAACAACTATGTCTCTGTCATTAACAAATACAGTCATTGGTGGTAACTCTAAAATTCACTGAAAAGGGCACACTGGGGAATTATATTGGACGTGTAGCTTAGTGGGGCTGTGGCTTTCAATTATTTTTGGCCACCCATGAGTGGGAGTGTTGTAGCAGTTTAAGTGGTCTATGATAGAGATACATTTTCAACACCCACAAGGAACACATGGCACTGTATCATGAATGGGCAAAAATGATAAAATACCATAAAGATCAATGTTTCAAAATAAATGATTAAGTACTGTATTTTAAAATGTATTAAATTACTTGTATTTTAAATACAGAAATATATTTGCAAGTAGCTGGCCTGAACAGTTACAGAAATGTTTTACTTGCTATAACTGTGATATGTTGTTGTTTATCTACCTTAGTTGAATGCACAGACCGTAAGTCACTCTGGATAAGAGTGTCTGCTAAATGACCAAATGTAAACGTATATATGAAAATGAACATACCAAAATGAACTGCAAAGCACACTGGGTATTATTTTGCAACCCTAGTACCATTACAGTGACAAGCAGTTGTAGTCCTTTAAGAAAAAAATGGGTATTTATTTGTTATAGTGTACCTGGCATGGGTATACACAACGTACAAGACCTGGGCACATTTAGGTGGACCAAAGCTGTTGGTAACACTTTAACTAAACTTAATTAATTGTGGTGTACACATTCAACCTGCCTACCTACATTAACCAAAAAAAGTTCAAATGAAATATTGAAGCGATTCTGATGACTGTGCGAAACAGCCTGGATGCATCTTGAAGAAGGAGAGTGTTGTTGAGTGTGTGTGCATGCATGCATGCTGTTGTGTGTGTGTGTGTGTGTGTGAATGTGCTGTAGACAGATCAGACTATACTGAAGGCTGTGATCTCCCCTCTCCACCACCCTGTGGGACATAGGCCTGTGAATCTTAATCAACCTCTTTCTCACATTCACATCTTTTCTCACCTTCCCTCCCTCCTTCCCACCCACTTTTTCCCTCCTCTACTTCTTTCCTCTACTCCACTTCTCCTCTATATCTCCCCCCTCCGTCCTCTCTATCCCCCTCGCCCCATGCCTTCTAATTAAAAATGATGAAAAAGCACAAATGAAGCAAACTCAAACTAGGCTTAGATCCCCAGGTGTCTCTGTAGGATACCAGAATGCTAGGGTCAGGAGAGAAGATAGCTAGTTGTGTGTGTGTGTGCACGGCCCTCTAACCATCCTTGTGATCGCCAGGTCCAGTGGCACACTGCTGCCACTTTATAGAGAGACAGGGAGATGGATAACGGAGAAAAGGAAGAAAGAGAAAGGCCAATGCGGGAATCAAACACACAACCCTGTAGTTGCCAGCACAATGTGTTAACCCACTGAGCCGTTGGAACAACTCTGGCTTTTCCTCCTAACAAGTGTGTGAGTTTGTTTACAGCAAGTACACCAACTGGCTGTAAACAAAACTCTCTGTCTCCATAGCAACCTGCCATAATATAGCTAAGCTGTTTTCTGCGTGGCAGGCAGGCAGCGAGAGGCAGAGGAGTACAGGAGTTAGGCAACACAGACACAGCAAGCTTCTTCTGGAGCCTAATTATGACTTTCACTCTTCCCTCTCTTCTTCTCCCACAGTTAGAACAGACACAGACCACAACATAAGACTGGCAGGCATTTAACCTCCCCTTCCCTCCCCTCCCTTCCCTCCCTCTTGCCCTTAATCTCTCTCCACTCTTTCTCTTCTGCCCACCTCCCTCCCCCCATCCCTCCCCCGGTTAGCTTCTCTGCGGCTACGTGTCCCTATGCTAATGAGTTTAAGCTGGTGGGGAAAATGTGTTGACGCTGCAGGATATGTAAACAAACACTTGAAGTCCTACTCAGGTCTCCATTTCAGCTCATTTATCACCTGAATTACTTAACAAAAGTATCAATAGGTGGTCCAAGTATCCTCATGACATGGCACAAAGGGGGGTGGGCCTTTCCTCTTTTGTTCTCTATTGCTCCTCTATTGTTCCCACAAGCAAGGGGGAGTCAGATGACATCACGAAACCCCATCAGACCAACTCCGTGAATGCCCTACTCCTTTTATGGCAAGTTTGCAGTTGTGTCTAAAAACACTATTTTGCTCAAAACCTTTTGTTTACCCTTTAGTGTGTGTGTATTTTAATGTATGCTTGGGATATTGCTTTAAAACAGTAAAAGTTCAAAAATCGCTGGACGACGTCTAACCCTTCGAGGAAAAGCACTCCGCCGAGCAGAGACCACCCAGTGCCCGGCACCACCAACATCAAAAAGCACGTTTTAAATGTCAATTGGCAAAAAGCAGAGGAGCGTCAACAAAGCACTTTAAAAGCACACATTCAAAAAACACAACATCATTTTTAGAGCTGGTTTCACAAAGTAAGAGATATTTTATGATATATATTTTATAATTTAATTTGGCTTTTGATGAATATCCCTCTCCCTGAACATTCTAGACTCAGTACAAAGCCTTATTAGCAGCCATTGGTGAAGATGTCTTTCAAGTTTTGGATTGGAAGAGAAAGGAGAGAGAGAGAGAGAGAGAGAGAGAGAGAGAGAGTGAGCGTGTGTGTGTGTGTGTGTGTGTGTGTGTGTGTGTGTGTGTGTGTGTGTGTGTGTGTGTGTGTTATAGATCTGGCTAAAAATACTTGAATCAGTTATAGAACCCATTGCCCTTTATGGTTGTGAGGGTTGGGGTCCGCTCACCAACCAAGAATTCACAAAATGGGACAAACACCAAATTGAGACTCTGCATGGAGAATTCTGCTAAAATATGCACTGTGTACAACGTAAAACACCAAATAATGCATGCAGAGCAGAATTAGGCCAATACCCACTAATGATCAAAAATCCAGAAAAGAGCTGTTAAAATCTACAACTACCTAAAAGGAAGTGATTTCCAAACCTTCCACAAAAAAGCCATCACCTACAGATAACTTAACATGGAGAAGAGCCCCCTAAGCAAGCTGGTCCTTGGGCTCTGTTCACAAACACAAACAGACCCCACAGAGCCCCAGGACAGCAACACAATTAGACCCAACCAAATCATGAGAAAACAAAAAGATAATTACTTGACACATTGGAAAGAATTAACAAAAAAACAGAGCAAACTAGAATGCTATTTGGCCCTAAATAGAGAGTAGACAGTGGCAGAATACCTGACCACTGTGACTGATCCAAACTTAAGAAAAGCTTTGACGATGTACAGACTCAGTGAGCATAGCCTTGCTATTGAGAAAGGCCGCCGTAGGCAGACCTGGCTCTCAAGAGAAGACAAAATGAGGTGGAAACTGAGCTGCACTTCCTAACCTCCTGCCAAATGTATGACCATATTAGAAACACATATTTCCCTCAGATTACACAGACCCACAAAGAATTTGAAAACAAACCCAATGTTGATAAACTCCCAAATCTATTGGGTGAAATACCACAGTGTGCCATCAAAGCAGCAATATTTGTGACCTGTTGCCGCAAGAAAAGGGCAACCAGTAAAGAACAAACACCATTGTAAATACAACCCATATTTATGTTTATTTATTTTCCCTTTTGTACTTTAACTATTTGCACCAGTGGAGGCTCCTCAGAGGAGGAAGGGGAGGACCATCCTCCTCAGTGAATTTCATATAAATGTAAATTGTAAAACATTTACAAAGTTATCCTTTTTAGATAAAACTATACTAAATATAATCACGTCACCAAATAACTGATTAAAACACACTATGTTGCAAGGAAGGTCTACAGTAGCCTCAGCAGCATTCTGTAGGGTAGCACCATGGTGTAGCCGGAGGACAGCTAGCTTCCGTCCTCCTCTGGGTACATTGACTTCAATACAAAACCTAGGGGACTCATGGTTCTCACCCCCTTCCATAGACTTACACAGTAATTATGACAACTTCTGGAGGACGTCCTCCAGCCTATCAGAGCTCTTGCAGCATGAACTGACATGTTGTCCACCCAATCAAAGGATCAGATAATTAATCTAGTACTGAAAGCAACAGCAAGCTATCACTGCAGTGCATAACATGTGGTGAGTAGTTGACTCAAAGAGAGAGAAAGACAATAGTTGAACAGTTTTGAACAAATTAATTTATTCCAAAATGAAGGAGAAGCAAGAGAGAAATAGAGAGAGAGAGAGATTTCGTCATTTGTTTTCACTTTCAGTTTCACTTACTTACTAGCAAATGCAGCAAGCTAGTTTAGCCTACTGAAACACCCTGCTCAAACAGAGGGATGCTATGTTAGCTAGCTGGCTATGACTTTCCAACACAACACTGGAATTCTTCCAAGTCAAGGTAAGCTTTTGGTATTACTAATTCATTGCCACCGGGGCCCGCCGGTGTAACTGCTTACTGACTGTACACTAACGTTACTGCATGATTGTAGCGGGTTTACTAATGCGTTAGTTCTATTAGCTATTTTAGCTAATATGGTGACAACGATGTAGGCTGTGTGTAGCGGTTTGACTTGGAAAGGTTTTTTCGCCTGGTCACATACAGCTGATGTGTTGTGCATTGAAGTCCACAAGCGAAGGGAAGAGAAGGAATACAACGTGGCTGTTATGAGAGTGAACTCTGTTCACGTGTGATCAGGGGTGTATTCATTCCGCCGATTCTGTTGAAAAACGTTTCTTAAACAGGAGCAAACGGAACAAAACAGGGATAAACATACCTGAATTTGTCCAATAGAAACTCTTGTTTGCAACTGTTGGACTAATGATTACACCCTATATCAGCTAGATGCAGGCAAGAGTGTGCAAGGCAGTATTGAATGTCACTGCCTGTCTCCTCAAATTTGTCTCTCGACCTGTGTGCACCTACGTTGTAAACTTTCATTTATAGGCTAGGTTGTAGCAACCTCATGATGGGTATAGGGAAAATTTTAGTATCATGTAGTAGCCTAAACCTATCGCTGTTACATTGAACTGGATGAATGGAATATGAATGAGAAATATGGGCATGCTCATGAAAATAAAATTGTCCTCCCTCATCTTAAACAGCACTGACCGCCACTGATTTGCACATAATATGACATTTGAAAGGTCTATATTATTTTGGAACTTTTGTGAGTGTAATGTTTACTGTAAAACATTTTTTATTGTTTATTTCACTTTTGTTTATTATCTATTTCACTTGCTTTGGCAATGTAAACATATGTTTCCCATGCCAAGAAAGCCCCTTAAATTGAATCGAATTGAATTGAGAGAGAGAGAGAGAGAGAGAGAGAGAGAGAGAGAGAGAGAGAGAGAGAGAGAGAGAACAGACAAAGAGAGGGGGATAGACAGAGAGCGAGGAGAGACAGAGAGAGAGGGATAGACAGAGAACGAGGAGAGACAGAGAGAGAGGGTTTAGCGGGTGCATCCTTTGTAGTGCAAGTGGCACATTTAAACGTTTCTGCCATTACAGAAAGTGAGATTACTTCAAAGAAAAGAGAAAACTGCACACTGCTCTTGCTCTTGCTCTGCACTCTGAAATCTTAGAAAGTGAGATCGACCTTCTCTCCACAGTGAGAGAGAGACATACAGAGAGACATGCTGCCATGACATGTGGCAGGTTCTATCTCTTACAGGATGCATCCCAAATGGCAGTGTATATACAGTATAGTGCACTACTTTTGGCATAGGCCCTGGTCAAAAGTAGCACACTATAAAGGGAATAGGTTGCCAATTGGGAAAAACCCACAGACTCTTACAATGACATATGCAGTCAGAGAAAAATGAAGAACACAGGCCCTGTTAAAATGAAGAAAAGAAAAGAAAACGAGAGAAGAGAGAGATGGAGAAATTCAGCAGAAAGCCAGTCGTCTTCTTTTCATGCCAGCGGTGTAACAAAAGGAAAGTCAGCATCTTACTCCACGGGGAATTCAGTGACATCAAAACGTCTGTCTGGTATCACGGTAACCTGAGTGTTCCGTTCTGGCTGTCACCTTTGACCTCAGTGAACCCAGTCTGAGTGCTAGCTAACACTGCAGTCACAGCTCAACATGGGGAACTTGTTCTCAGAACACCCTGTGTTATTCCACACAAGGGGAAGGCAACTTTTAGAGAGATGATTGTTAAAGTTTGATTTGTTTGTTATACTATGAACCAATGAAAATGCCACTGGGTAGTTTGATTCAGTTGTGTCTCAGGGTTGTGCATCAAGAGAAGATGTGCCTCTTACATGAGGAACCTTGGACATGGACCTCCTGGGCCAAGTTTTGTGTTTACATATTCTATTGGTCAGTACAACATGTACTCACAATCTATTGGTCAGTCTATGTCAAGGAGAATTGGTCAGATTTCTGCAACTGATTAAACCAATGCACAATTGTTTCATTTTGTATTCTCTTTGTGATTGGTCCCTGAGTCCATAGGAGGCCATTTTGAAATGTTAAAAGCCTCATTCTTTTTTTCCTTCTGTACAAACCCAGAAGACCAAAAGCTGAAATGCATTGGTTTTACTTGTAACAATGAAGAAGCTTTTTTAATTAACTTCCATTGTCCTCCAAGAGTTGCTGAATGTCCTCTCTACCTCAGTTTGCTCCTCAATTCATGCACCTTGGTTGGAGAATATGGTAGTGTTCCCTTCCCTTTCCAAGTGCAGAACAGACACTTGGGCATGACTCAATCAACTTTTCTCTGTGACAATCACATATCAACCTCCATCTCAATCTACCTCTAGCTTTCTCTATCCCAATCTCTTTGCTCCTCTATGTTTTTAAACCGGTCTCTCTCTGATGCTTTCTCCCCCCAGAGAGAGAGAGAACAAGCGAGAAACAGCAACAGTGAGAGAGAACATCTGTAAGAAAGACACTAACCACGTTTCCAGCCACAGTTTTTATGCGAGTAAAGTCATAGCGTATGAAATAATTATGCGAGAGATCGCTATTGATATAATAACTATAGTAAATTGTGTAGTCCTTTCCTATAAAATGTGCCCACTCTGGTCTCGGCACTGCTCTCTAGCCAACAGATTGCAGATACAGTGGCGGAAGGCACTAGCCTATTATGGATATTATTTAGAATATTTGTATTTGTCAAACTGCAGTCACGCATCGATCATCATGTCACCAGAATAAGACCTTCGATATTTATTGGAAAGGAGCATCAAGCTCATTACCGTGCACTTTCACCACCCTGTGAAGTTCATCATAACTTATTTGATCTGTAGCCTAATTAAACTGAATTGTTTCCGGAGTCATAGTGGGAGGACCACACACCATATTGTTGTGGTGACTCCAAGTTCACTTCAATATGATGGTTATTATTTGAATATTTGAGCATAAAGGCGTTTCCACTGCCATTTCACGCATATTTAATTTTACTGACACAAAACAATCCCACAAACGAACAAATTATCTGTCCGCATTTATAAATCTGTACCGAAACATCCTGTTTCCATCTCAGTTGTCTTTATTTATTTTGTACAGTATGACTACTACTTCTATATTCTTATACTCTAATAAGTATTTTTACATTCATCAGCCTTGCGTTTACTGATGCTCCTGACGGAAGTAGAGTACCTAAACGCAGCTGTCTGGGCGGCAGGTAGCTTAGTGGGTAAGAGCGTTGTGCCAATAACCGAAAGGTTGCTGGTTCTAATCCCCGAGCCGACTAGGTGAAAAATCTGTCGATGTGCCCTTGAGCAAGGCACTTAACCCTAATTGCTCCTGTAAGTCGCTCTGGATAAGAGTGTCTGCTAAATGACTGTAAATGTAATAATCACTTGACACGGTAACAATGAGAGATCAACTGATCTGCTCACTCTTGTGCATTTTTCGTTACAAGCAAGTTTGTTTTAACACATTAGAGTTTAAGCCCTGTCTAAGCTGGGGGGGGGGACTACTAAGCTATATGGAATTGTTTTAAGAAGGTCATACCTAGGATGATTTTGCTATTTTATTTAGAATATTAACCCCTTGAAGTATTTGAATTTTAAATGTTTACATGTATTTAACCCCTTATTTTTGTCACTAAAGAGTCTCCATATACAGTATACTTCCATAAATGTTTTCGACTGGTACCTGGGGACCTTCAGACGAGTCTTGTGAGGCCTGTGGGCATCCTAAAGTAAAACAACCGACATGTACGTGTTTGTGAGAGTCTCACCTTTACACAAAGAGGTCATATTAGTGTGTTCGGACGCTACAGACAGAAGTTGGCAGATCACCTGTACCAACTGCAGACGAGTCCCAAGACGCTTGTGGGGTTCGTATAGAAAAATGGAGAACATCGTGTTCGTGAGAGTCTCATCTTTCCATAGTGTGGTCATATTAGTTTGTAGGCCAAACAGTTCGGACGCTACAGACTATTTTCTGAGAAGACCGATTTTCTGGATGTCTCATGGTCTAACAAACACCGCTCTAGCTCTGTCACCTTTCACCGCAGATGCGGAAGTGTTACATAGGCGGATGCGGTGGATTGAGATGCATTTAATGCAAAACAAACACAAATATCTCTAGCTTAAACTGATAGATTTTCATGGGAATTTGTTTGTTATGCTAATTGATTCCCACGGGGGCGCAAACATCAACGTTAGGGCAGGCAATGGGCATGACATTTTCCATTAGTAGTGTTTTAAAAAATCCAGCGGTAATGCGTAGCACAGCGCTACATTCTGCCTGTTCGTTGTAATCGACCCATAATGTTGATATCATAGATGGTCAGTCCTTTCATCCATAGCTCTATCTATGAATTTGAGAGTGGTTACATTTCTCCAGCCCCATCCCTCAGCTTTTTCACGAAACAGGGGCGGAGAGTACGATTTGTTACTGTTTCAACTGCTGATTGCCGCTTAAAATAAATAGTCAGCTTGACTGTGGTTCTAGCTGATGGATTGGAGGGGAAGAAGAAGAAGAATACTTTATGCCCAATTGTCGATGGGATTACAATCCTGCCCTCTTCTTCTCTAACCTCTAGGCTACCTGCCGTCCCAAATCATCCCTAGAGGGGAAACCTTCCCTAGTCTCCCAACTTGACATTTCAACTGGAATTGTTTGGTTTTAGTTTTCCACAACTTTTTCCTATCGTAATAGGATGTACAATTGTGAACTTTTCCTTGCAATAAATACATTAATAATCTGCAGTGTGAAAAGTTCAACCATTCCTACAAGAAATAGATGATGTTCTCCAACATGGAATGACTATCACTGATAGTCTCTCTTCTTTCAGCAAAATAGATGTTGCCCTTTACTGAGTACAGTAGCATAGAGAGAGAGAGAGAGAGAGAGAGAGAGAGAGAGACCGAGGGAGAAAGAAAAAGAGAGAGAGAGAGAGCGAGAGAGAGCGAGAGCGAGAGAGAGCGAGAGCGAGAGAGATAGAGAGAGAGAAACAAACACAGCTGCAGAAAGAGGGATAACGAGAGAGAAGGATGGTTGTAATGAAGGCTTTCTTCACACTGTCAATTGGTTGGGCATCACTAAAGTCCTCTCTTCTGATTGGTCTATCTGGAGTGTTGTTGCCAGAGGTCAGGGGTCATGCTATCATGGCAGAAATAATTGACTTCTCCACTGGCGAACCAAATGGATTTAGTTATTTTTTTATTAGAAGTGCTCTGTCTCTGTCTGTCTGTCTGTCTCAATCTCTCTCTATTTATATTGCTCTCTCTCTATATATATATTGTGATGTCACGAGAGGCTGTGTCCTGGAGGGACGTTACATCCCCCTGAGGTGGCTGCAAACCCAGACAGCTATGGCTCCATCTGCTGGTATGGTCGGGAACTCCACCCCTCTATGGCCAATCTTCCCACGCAGCTGAAACAAATGAGGAGCTGATGAGCTGAAGGTTTGGGAAGGAAGAGACACCGTCTCCAACCTGGGCTCTCTGGAGGACAAGAGTGCTGCACGTCCACTTCCATGAGGAATATAAGGATTTGGAGATACTTACCTTTGGGAAATACTCACCTTTGGATATATGCACCTGTGGAAATACGTGAGAGACATTTGGAAGGACTTTTGCTGGGTTGGCCACTAGCTGCAACGTGGACTACAGTAAGGCTGGGGAAAAGTTATCTGAGCGAGTGAGAATTATGATTTTGGATGTGGAAGAGACATCCCTGAACTGTTAACCCTTAAAGAGCCACAAGAGAACAGAATTTTGTTATATTTTCGTTAATTTCCCAAGACCTATAATAAAATCCTTGTTTTGTTTGAACCTTGTCTCCTTGCACTACTTGAGCAATCCCGCTGAAAGCTGTGTAGCCTCTCGTGACGTCACAGATGGTGGAGAATACGGGCACGCTCAAGCGTTAATAGTGCATGTCAGAGGAGGATACCGAAGGTTTGATCACCCAGTTTTCCAAGTTGGCCGTAGGCTCCCCGCCGACTGAAATGGAGGACATATTGAAAGCCCTTGTTGCTGGCCAGCAAGCCCAGATGCAAGCAAACGTGGCTCTCTTGGAGGAGCAAAAGAAAGCCAACCTTCTGAAGGCAGAGGAATTGCAGTTGCAGAGACAGAGGGTGGTCCAAAATACCCGCCCAATAAAGGCAAGTGACTTTATATCTAAGATGGGAGCTACCGATGACATTGAGGCATACCTGCATGCATTTGAGGCCACGGCCACTAGGGAAGCCTGGCCCAAGCAACAGTGGGTTGGTCTGTTAGCCCCCTTTCTAACCGGGGAATCGCTGAATGCTGTCCGGGACCTGGGCCCTGACCAGGTTACTGACTATGATGCCCTGAAGTCTGAGATCCTCAGCAGATATGGACTCACAAAGTTTGGTATGGCCCAGCGCTTTCACAGCTGGACCTTCCAACCAGACCAACCTCCTCGGGCGCAGATGCATGAACTGGTCCGAATCGCAAGGAAATGGCTGGATCCGCAGAGGAATACAGCAGCGGCGGTGGTGGAGGCCGTTGTGGTGGATCGTTACCTACGCGCCCTGCCTTATGAGGCAAAACGGTTCATCAGTCAACAGGCCTTGACCACGGCTGATCTGACCGTGGAAGCTGTGGAAAAGTACCAGGCCACAGCGGAGATGCTGAAGGCTTCCCGAAAAGACCCCAGGAGTGCGGCCCCACCACAAATGGGAAGAACCCGTCCAAAGGACCCCAAGGTCTCGAACCCAGCCCCGTCAGGACTTATCCCGGCTCCAGGGGGAGCCAGAAACCAGGCGGGTCCAAGAAGAGTACACCAGGAGGGGGGAAACTCGACAGTGTTACCGGTGTGGGGAGATGGGACATATCTCCTGGCAGTGTGGGAAACCAGCCGAGGAACCTATGCCCACTGCGGAGTCCTCCAGCTCAGCACCCACACACCGTTTTGCCTCGCTCTTGGGAGTCGTAGATGGCGGCCCAGATCGACCCCCCACCTGCCCGGTAACGGTGAATCACCATGATGTGGAGGCCTTACTGGATTCTGGTAGCCGGGCCACCCTGGTGCGTAAGGATTTGGTGGGCCCAACGTGTCTGACCCCGGGGAAAGTCCTCCCAGTTTCCTGTGTCCATGGGGACACCAGAGAATACCCCATTACTGAACTTACAATGACCAGCACGCGGGGAACCATACACACGACGGCGGGGGTGGTTGATTCCCTCCCCGTCCCTGTCCTAATTGGACGAGACTGCCCAGCCTTTTACCCCCTCTGGAGAGAGTCTCAGGAGAGGATAACCCGAGTACCTCGGAAACGGAGAGGCAAGACTCATCCTGGGAAGGCTCCGGTGCAATCCTCCGAGTTACTCACTCCCGCCCGGGCTCTGATGGGGATGGCAGGTGCCCAGACCGACACAGAAACGGAGCTACAGAATCTGGACAAAGAACTGTCTGGTCTGAAGGGGACCGCTGAGAGGTATCGTTTGTTAAAGCAACAGTTAGACATGAAGACAGAAGAGTTAGATATCCTCCAGGCTAAACTCCAACAGAGCTCCTTCCCTAAGCAACAGGAGGAGCTGGAGAGGCTGCGCAGGACCATCGAGGAGTGTGAGGAGACCCTGCGCAGTAGTAAGGAGGTCCAGAAGAAGGCAGAGGAGAAGTACAAGGTGTTGGAGAACAAGATGAAGAATGCGGAGGCAGAGAGAGAGAAGGAACTGAAAGCTGCTCAACAGAAGCTAAACTCTGCTAAAACCAAGGCTGATGCGTTCAGTAAGAAACTCAAGGAGAGACAACAGGAGGCTGAGTCCCTGGTCCTAGAGTTGGAGGAGTTGAAGAGAGAGCAGTCTGGCAAGCACCACGGCAATGCGGACGCCCTCTCCCGGCGTGATGCCTTCTTCGCTGCCTTTACCCCGACGAGGACGTCGGTCCCGAGGAGGGGGATGTGTGATGTCACGAGAGGCTGTGTCCTGGAGGGACGTTACATCCCTGAGGTGGCTGCAAACCCAGACAGCTATGGCTCCATCTGCTGGTATGGTCGGGAACTCCACCCCTCTATGGCCAATCTTCCCACGCAGCTGAAACAAATGAGGAGCTGATGAGCTGAAGGTTTGGGAAGGGAAGAGACACCGTCTCCAACCTGGGCTCTCTGGAGGACAAGAGTGCTGCACGTCCACTTCCATGAGGAATATAAGGATTTGGAGATACTTACCTTTGGGAAATACTCACCTTTGGATATATGCACCTGTGGAAATACGTGAGAGACATTTGGAAGGACTTTTTGCTGGGTTGGCCACTAGCTGCAACGTGGACTACAGTAAGGCTGGGGAAAAGTTATCTGAGCGAGTGAGAATTATGATTTTGGATGTGGAAGAGACATCCCTGAACTGTTAACCCTTAAAGAGCCACAAGAGAACAGAATTTTGTTATATTTTCGTTAATTTCCCAAGACCTATAATAAAATCCTTGTTTTGTTTGAACCTTGTCTCCTTGCACTACTTGAGCAATCCCGCTGAAAGCTGTGTAGCCTCTCGTGACGTCACAATATATATATATACAGTTGAAGTCGGAAGTTTACATACACTTAGGTTGGAGTCATTAAAACTCATTTTTCAACCACTCCACAAATTTCTTGTTAACAAACTATAGTTTTGGCAAGTCGGTTAGGTCATCTACTTTGTGCATGACACAATTACTTTTTCCAACAATTGTTTACAGACAGATTATTTCACTTATAATTCACTGTATCACAATTCCAGTGGGTCAGAAGTTTACATACACTAAGTTGACTGTGCCTTTAAATAGCTTGGAAAATTCCAGAAAATGATGTCATGGCTTTAGAAGCTTCTGATAGGCTAATTGACATAACCTGAGTCAATTGGAGGTGTACCTGTGGATGTATTTGAAGGCCTACCTTCAAACTCAGTGCCTCGTTGCTTGGCATCATGGGAAAATCCAAAGAAATCAGCCAAGACCTCAGAAAAAAAAATGGTTTCATCCTTGGGAGCAATTTCCAAATGCCTGAAGGTACCACGTTCATCTGTACAAACAATAGTATGCAAGTATAAACAACATGGGACCACGCAGCCATCATAACGCTCAGGAAGGAGACGCGTTCTGTCTCCTAGAGATGAACGTACTTTGGTGCGAAAAGTTCAAATCAATCCCAGAACAACAGCAAAGGACCTTTTGAAGATGCTGGAGGAAACAGGTACATAAGTATCTATATCTACAGTAAAAAGAGTCCTATTTCAACATAACCTGAAAGGCCACTCAGCAAGGAAGAAGATAGTTTTCCAAAACCGCCATAAAAAAGCCAGACTACGGTTTGCAACTGCACATGGGGACAAAGATCGTACTTTTTGTAGAAATGTCCTCTGGTCTGATGAAACAAAAATAGAACTGTTTGGCCATAATGACCATCGTTATGTTTGGAGGAAAAAGGGGGAAACTTGCAAGCTGAAGAACACCATCCCAACCGTGAAGCACGGGGGTGGCAGCATCATGCTGTGGGGGTGCTTTGCTGCAGGAGGGACTGGTGCACTTCACAAAATAGATGGCATCATGAGGAAGGAAAATTATGTGGATATATTGAAGCAACATCTCAAGACATCAGTCAGGAAATTAAAGCTGGATCGCAAATGGGTCTTCCAAATGGACAATGAGCCCAAGCATACTTCCAAAGTTGTGGAAAAATGGCTTAAGGACAACAAAGTCAAGGTATTGGACTGGCCATCAAAAAGCCCTGACCTCAATCCTATAGAAAATGTGTGGGCAGAACTGAAAAAGCGTGTGCGAGCAAGGAGGCCTACAAACCTGACTCAGTTACACCAGCTCTGTCAGGAGGAATGGGCCAAAATTAACCCAACTTATTGTGGGAAGCTTGTGGAAGGCTACCCGAAACGTTTGACCTAAGTTAAACAATTTAAAGGCAATGCTACCAAATACTAATTGAGTGTATTTAAACTTCTGACCCAATTGGAATGTGATGAAAGAAATAAAAGTTGAAATAAATAATTCTCTCTACTATTATTCTGACATTTCACATTATTAAAATAAAGTGGTGATCCTAACTGACCTAAGACAGGGAATTTTTACTAGGATTAAATGTATTTGGCTAAGGTGTATGTAAACTTCCGACTTCAACTGTACAGTGGGGAAAAAAATATTTTGTCAGCCACCAATTGTGCAAGTTCTCCCACTTAAAAAGATGAGAGAGGCCTGTAATTTTCATCATAGGTACACGTCAACTATGACAGACAAAATGAGGGGAAAAAATCCAGAAAATCACATTGTAGGATTTTTAATTAATTTATATGCAAATATGGTGGAAAATAAGTATTTGGTCACCTACAAACAAGCAAGATTTCTGGCTCTCACAGACCTGTAACTTCTTCTTTAAGAGGCTCCTCTGTCCTCCACTCGTTACCTGTATTAATGGCACCTGTTTGAACTTGTTATCAGTATAAAAGACACCTGTCCACAACCTCAAACAGTCACACTCCAAACTCCACTATGGCCAAGACCAAAGAGCTGTCAAAGGACACCAGAAACAAAATTGTAGACCTGCACCAGGCTGGGAAGACTGAATCTGCAATAGGTAAGCAGCTTGGTTTGAAGAAATCAACTGTGGGAGCAATTATTAGGAAATGGAAGACATACAAGACCACTGATAATCTCCCTCGATCTGGGGCTCCACGCAAGATCTCACCCCGTGGGGTCAAAATGATCACAAGAACGGTGAGCAAAAATCCCAGAACCACACGGGGGGACCTAGTGAATGACCTGCAGAGAGCTGGGACCAAAGTAACAAAGCCTACCATCAGTAACACACTACGCCGCCAGGGACTAAAATCCTGCAGTGGCAGACGTGTACATGTCCAGGCCCATCTGAAGTTTGCTAGAGTGCATTTGGATGATCCAGAAGAGGATTGGGAGAATGTCATATGGTCAGATGAAACCAAAATAGAACCTTTTGGTAAAAACTAAACTCGTCGTGTTTGGAGGACAAAGAATGCTGAGTTGCATCCAAAGAACACCATACCTACTGTGAAGCATGGGGGTGGAAACATCATGCTTTGGGGCTGTTTTTCTGCAAAGGGACCGGGACGACTGATCCGTGTAAAGGAAAGAATGAATGGGGCCATGTATCGTGAGATTTTGAGTGAAAACCTCCTTCCATCAGCAAGGGCATTGAAGATGAAACGTGGCTGGGTCTTTCACCATGACAATGATCCCAAACACACCGCCCGGGCAACGAAGGAGTGGCTTCGTAAGAAGCATTTCAAGGTCCTGGAGTGGCCTAGCCAGTCTCCAGATCTCAACCCCATAGAAAATCTTTGGAGGGAGTTGAAAGTCCGTGTTGCCCAGCGACAGCCCCAAAACATCACTGCTCTAGAGGAGATCTGCATGGAGGAATGGGCCAAAATACCAGCAACAGTGTGTGAAAACCTTGTGAAGACTTACAGAAAACGTTTGACCTGTGTCATTGCCAACAAAGGGTATATAACAAAGTATTGAGAAACTTTTTTTATTGACCAAATACTTATTTTCCACCATAATTTGCAAATAAATTCATTAAAAATCCTACAATGTGATTTTCTGGATTTTTTTCTTCTCATTTTGTCTGTCATAGTTGACGTGTACCTATGATGAAAATTACAGGCCTCTCTCATCTTTTTAAGTGGGAGAACTTGCACAATTGGTGGCTGACTAAATACTTTTTTCCCCTACTGTATATCCCTCTCTCTCTCTCCTCTCTCTATCTCTCTCTCTCTCTCTCTCTCGATTTATATTGCTCTCTCTCTCTCTCTCTCTCTCTCTCTCGCTCTCTCAATTCAATTCAATTCAATTCAAAGGGCTTTATTGGCATGGGAAACATATGTTTACATTGCAAATGCAAGTGAAATAGATAAGAAACAAAAGTGAAATAAACAATCAAAATGAATAGTAAACATTACACTCACAAAAGTAATTTCAAATGTCATATTATGGCTATGTACAGTGTTATAACGATGTGCAAATAGTGAAAGTACAAAAGGGAAAATAAATAAACATAAATATGGGTTGTATTTACAATGGTGTTTGTTCTTCACTGGTTGCCCTTTTCTTGTGGCAACAGGTCACAAATCTTGATGCTGTGATGGCACACTGTGGTATTTCACCTAATAAATATGGGAGTTTATCAAAATTGGATTCATTTTTGAATTCTTTGTGGGTCTGTGTAATCTGGTCATACATTTGGCAGGAGGTTAGGAAGTGCAGCTCAGTTTCCACCTCATTTTGTGGGCAGTGTGAACACAGCCTGTATTCTCTTGAGAGCCAGGTCTGCCTACGGCGGCCTTTCTCAATAGCAAGGCTATGCTCACTGAGTCTGTACAAGTCAAAGATTTCCTTAAGTTGGGTCAGTCACAGTGGTCAGGTATTCTGCCACTGTCAATGCCAAATAACATTTCAGTTTGCTCTGTTGTTTGGTAAATTATTTCCAATGTGTCAAGTAATTATATTTTTGTTTTCTCATGGTTGGGACTAACTGTGCTGCTGTTGCTGTTCTGGGGCTCTGTGGGGTCTGTTTGTGTTTGTTAACAGAGCCCCAGGACCAGCTCTTCTCTAGTTTAATCTATCTGTAGGTGATGGCTTTGTTATGGAAGGTTTGGGAATCGCTTCCATTTAGGTGGTTGTAGAATTTAACAGCTCTTTTTTGGATTTTGATAATTAGCGTGTATCAGCCTAACTCTGCTCTGCATGCATTATTTGGTGTTTTACGTTGTACAGAGAGGATGTTTTTGCAGAATTCTGCATGCAGAGTCTCAATTTGGTGTTTGTCCCATTTTGTGAATTATTGGTTGGTGAGCGGACCCCAGACCTCACAACCATAAAGGGCAATGGGTTCTATAACTGATTCAAATATTTTTAGCCAGATCCTAATTGGGATGTCGAATTTTATGTTCCTTTTGATGGCGTAGAAAGCCCTTCTTGCCTTGTCTCTCAGATCGTTCACAGATTTGTGGAAGTTACCTATGGTGCTAATGTTTAGGCCGAGGTAGGTATAGTTTTTGTGTGCTCTAGGGCAACGCTGTCTAGATGGAATTTGTTTTGCATCGCAGTGCTAACTGTGCCACTAGAGATCTTGGTTCGAATCCAGGCTCTGTCGCAGCCGGCCGCGACCGGGAGACTCATGGGCGGCGCACAATTGGCCCAGCGTCGTCCAGGGTAGGGGAGGGAATGGCCGGCAGGGATGTAGCTTAGTTGATAGAGCATGGCGTTTGCAACGCCAGGGTTGTGGGTTCGATTCCCACGGGGGGCCAGTATAAAAATATATGTATTCACTAACTGTAAGTCGCTCTGGATAAGAGCGTCTGCTAAATGACTAAAATTTAAATGTATTTGTGGTCCTGGCAACTGGACCTTTTTTGGAACACCCATATTGTTGTCTTACTGAGATCAACTGTCAGGGTCCAGGTCTAACAGAATATGTGCAGAAGATCTAGGTGCTGCTGTAGGCCCTCGTTGGTTGAGGACAGAAGCAAGATCATAAGCAAACAGTAGACATTTTACTTCAGATTCTCATAGTGTGAGGCCGGGTGCTGCAGACTGTTCTAGTGCCCTTGCCAATATATATATGTTGAAGAGGGTGGGGCTCAAGCTGCATCCCTGTCTCACTCCACGGCCCTATGGAAAGAAATGTGTGTGTTTCTTGCCAATTTAAACTGCACACATGTTGTTTGTGTACATGGATTTTATAATGTTGTATTTTCCCCCCCAACACTGCTTTCCATCAATTTGTATAGCAGACCCTTATGCCAAATTGATTTAAAAGCTTTTTTTTAGATCAACAAAGTATGAGAAGTCTCTCTCTCTCTCTCATACAGTACACACTAAAAACAAATGGTGCATATAGTGCCAAATAAGGGGTCTTTGGCTCGTAACCATAGTGGAACCCTTTTTGGTGGTATATGGAACCTTTCTTTGAAGTTTCTATAAAGAACCATGCTCATAATGTTCTCAATGGAACCTGTATGGTGCTATAAATATCCATTAAAAAAAGGTTCTATATAGCCCCAAAAAAGGGTTCCGCTATTTTTACAACCCTATTTGGGGCTATATAGAACACGTTTTTATGGGTCTTTATAGAGCCTTTATGGGGAATGGTTCTATGCCGTACTCTGTCTCTGTGCCAGCAGAGAAAAGGTAAGGGTGGCAAGGCAGTCTGCTTGATGGAGAAGAAGAGTGAGAGAGAGAGTGAGAGTGAGAGTGAGAGTGAGAGTGAGAGTGAGAGTGAGAGTGAGAGAGAGAGAGAGAGAGAGAGAGAGAGAGAGAGAGAGAGAGAGAGAGAGAGAGAGAGAGAGAGACAGACAGACAGACAGACAGACAGACAGACAGACAGACAGACAGACAGACAGACAGACAGACAGACAGACAGAGAGAGAGAGAGAGAGAGAGAGAGAGAGAGAGAGAGAGAGAGAGAGAGAGAGAGAGAGAGAGAGAGAGAGAGAGAGAGAGAGAGAGAGAGAGAGAGAGAGAGAGAGAGAGAGAGAGAGAGAGAGAGAGAGAGAGAGAGAGAGAGAGAGAGAGAGAGAGAGAGAGAGAGAGAGAGAGACGAGACAGACAGACAGACAGACAGACAGACAGACAGACAGACAGACAGACAGACGAGACAGACAGACAGACAGACAGACAGACAGACAGACAGACAGACAGACAGACAGACAGACAGACAGACAGACAGACAGACAGACAGACAGACAGACAGACAGACAGACAGACAGACAGACAGACAGACAGACAGACAGACAGACAGACAGACAGACAGACAGACAGACAGAGAGAGAGAGAGAGAGAGAGAGAGAGAGAGACACTTCAGATTCAGGTCACACACAGCAAATTGGCAAGTGTTATCTGGTGTTGATTTTTCAGTGTAACATTTCTAGTGTTGATTCAGGTCCTAAATGAACTTTGTAAGTGTGAAATTAACACTAATTGGTGTAGAATAACCCAAGTGTTGGTGTTAATAACCAGTGTTAAACCAAAACCACACCCATCATTATCATATTTCCCAGCATGCTTTATTGCATGTTGACATTGATTGATTAATGAATCTCATGCTACTGAAATATAAATAACATAAATGTTTCTAAACTTATCCAATCTGTTAATTGGACTTATGGCACCCGTTACTGAAATGGCTGTTCTTTGTTTAGATGGTTTAGGAAGTCTCATATCTTACTCTAACCGACCTGGCAGTCATCCTGAATGCAGGTTGCGGATGAATACAAATTCCAAGTATTGGATATTCTCACTCTGGCTTGATTCCAACAGGAAATACACATCATGTGACTTGCAGGCCTGAAAACCATACATTTCAGACCCCTGTGTTAAAGTAAAACTAGGCCCTCAAAATAAGGCCTTAATACTTGTATTGTGTGTTCACTTGGTGGAGGCCACAGAACAAAACCCCCAAAATGACTGCAACAACCATGTCTCTATCACTAACAAATACAGTCATGTGTGGTAAATCTACAATTCACCAGAAAGGAAAGGTCTCTGGTAAATATGCAAATAAGGCTTTACACCAAGCAGTTTGTTCATTTAACACTGAAAAGTGTGGACCCATATAAACACTGGTCCAGTGTTAAATGTAACACAATTTAACACCAATTTTCATGCGAATATTCTAAAATCTGCATAAAGAACATATGCACATTTTCTCACCACTGGTGTGTTTCCACCAAACGGACTTGTTGCGACAAAAATCAGTGCATGTTGACGCAGTGCACACAAAATGTATAATTTTCCGCAAACATTTTCATATACCGAATAAAAATGTGAAGTTCAATGTGTTTCCATCGCATTTTCAACTCTACCAATAGTTTTGTTACATAAACTGTTTTGTTAAATAGCAAATGTGCCTACTCTGGTCTTGACACATATGCTCTAGCCAACAGCTCGCAGATACAGAGTGGTAGGCTGTGAGGGTTGTCTAGTCTACATGATGAGATTATTGTGGATAAGAATATTTGTATTTGTCAAACGGCAGCCAAGCATCGATCATAACGTCACCCAAATAATACCCTCAATATTTACTGGAAAGGAGCATCAAGATCACCGTGCACTTTCACCACCCTGTGAAGTTCATAACTTATTTAATCTGTAGCCTAATAAACTGCTTGGTTTCCCGAGCTGTAGTGGGAGGACCACACACCATATCATCGCGTGACTACAAGTTTACTTCGTTATTATGATTATTATATCAATATTATATCAATATTTGCGCCATTTCTCGCATTATTAATTTGACCGACACAAAAAGATCCCACCATGTCGAACGAACATATCTGTCATCCTTTATAAAATTGTACCGAAACTTCCTGTTTCCATCACCGCTGATTTTTTTTTTATACGGTGTGACTTTTCTCACTTTACTCATAAAAACTGGATGGAAATGTGGCTAGTGTTGATTAAACACTGGAACATTTGCTGTGTGTTGATGAACAGGAGAGGAACAGCCATAACATGTCATAATAAAATGTAAGATTTTGCAGTGTTGTGTTTCAAGGGTACAGATGTATAAAAAAAAAGGAAGGATGAATGACCAGAGGAAGAGATGGTGAGAATAAAAGAGTGGAAGAGTGTATGAGTGGAAGAGAGAATATGAAGTCAAACTCCTCTCCTCTCTCTCCTCTCCTCTACTGTCCTCTCTCCTCTCCTCCCCTCATCTCCCCTCTACTCCTCTCCCCTCTCCTGTCCTCTCTCCTCCCCTCCTCATGTCCCCTCTTCTCCATTCCCCTCTCCTGTCCTCTCTCCTCTCCTCCCCTCCTCATCTCCTCTCTACTCCTCTCCCCTCTCCTGTCCTCTCTCCTCCCCTCCCCATCTCCCCTCTTCTCCATTCCCCTCTCCTGTCCTCTCTCCTCTCCTCCCCTCCTCATCTCCTCTCTACTCCTCTCCCCTCTCCTGTCCTCTCTCCTCCCCTCCCCATCTCCCCTCTTCTCCACTCCCCTCTCCTGTCCTCTCTCCTCCCCTCCTCATCTCCCCTCTTCTCTTTCTCTCCTCTCCTCCGCTCTCCTCATTCAGAAAGTAGGGAGCAGAAAAGTTTGGAGTGGTGATAGAGTGCTTAATTGTTTTATACTTTTTTTAAACACTTAGCTATATGTTTGATATTTCTAAGACACTTCTACATTTATACCTTTAAAACTTTTGTTTTAAGTGTTTTATTTCAGGACCACAGTGTTAGCGCTGTTCTTAACGCTCAGTATTTGGCTGGATTTTACAGTCTCCTGGAGATAATGTTAGCAGGCTAGCCCCGGCTACCTCCGACTAGCTAGGTTACCTAGCTAGTCGGAAAGCTTGTCTCACGTCGCGGTTGGCTCTTGTAGCCGGGACTTATACACTTATACACTTGTGAAAGTGTAAACAACTCGTTGCCTCAATGGACCGAAACATTGAGCTACTAGAGGAGAACAGGGTCCTGAAGGAACGTCTCGCTCTGGCTAAGGAGACTTCAAGACTGCATACTGTTTTTGATGTGACATTTCTAAATGACCGAGGGGATAATCCAGGGTGTTCTACAAGATTTGGCTTTTCTGCAGTAGCTCCTGAGGATACAACCTTGGACCACTTTCCCATATTAACACATCCCACCAATGAGAACCGGAGAACTACTGCGTCTTGCTCTACACCAAAGTGGAATCGAGTTAGACGTAAGAGAGGAGGAACATTCCAACACTTTTTTTAAATAAAAATAAATGTAATAGAGCTAAGCACAGGCAAAATCCTAGAGGAAAACCTGTTTCAGTCTTCTGTCCAACAGATGCTGGGAGACAAATTCACCTTTCAGCAGGACAATAACCTAAAACACAAGGCCAAATATACACCGGAGTTGCTTACTAAGACTAAATGTAATGTTCCTGAATGACTTATAACAGTTTTGACGTAAATCGGCCTGAATGGCTGTATAGCAATTATCAACAACCCAACTTGACAGCTTGAAGAAATTTACAAAGATAAATGTGCAAATATTGTATAATCCAGGTGTACACAGTCAAAGCTATTCACTGCTCTGGCACCCCAATGGTGGAACAAGCTCCCCCACGACGCCAGGACAGCGGAGTCACTGACCACCTTCCAGAGACACTTGAAACCCTACTTCTTTAAGGAATACCTGGAATAGTATAACAGTAATCATTCTACCCCCCAACTCCCCATTAAAAAAAGGTGGTTGTCCCACTGGTTATCCTAAGTTGAATGCAACAATTTGTAAGAGCGTCTGCTAAATGACTTAAATGTTCAATGTAAATGTGCACAAAGCTCTTAGAGACTTACCCAGAAAGACTCACTGTAATCGATGCCAAAGATGATTCTAACATGTATTGACTCTGGGGCTTGAATACTTACATAATATTAGAGTTGTATTTTTTAATGTTTTACAAATGTTAGAATTTTTCTTCCACTTTGACATTAGAGTGTGTTTTGTGTAGATCATTGACAAAAAAAGACAGTTAAATCCATTTTAATCCCACTTTTTAACACGTACAAAAAGCTATGGGTAAAAGACAGAACTAATTATTGGTTCACGCATTAATTGTCTGTGAAATTACAGGAAATAAATTAAGCTTGAGCTAAAGCTAGACTGACTGATTCTACATCTGATTGGCAGTCCTTCAGACATTTGTGAAATAGATGTCTATCTCTGGTTAGAAAAGCAAAATCATTATATTTATTGAATTGTGTATCGGAGAGTGGTGGTAATCCAGCTAACCTCTGAAAAGTGGTAAAATCTTTCAAAAACAAAACTCCACCCCCTCATTGCCCCAACAGATTTAGACAGCCTCTGGTCCCATACTAGACAAAATAGAAATGTGTGGTGCTTTTAATAACCATTTTGCTTCAGCTGGCCAACTGTTTGAAAGGATAGTCTCTGAAAATCCTACTCATTCCACTAGAGAGAGTCCTTTAGTCACCTCAGAACAGATTGTAGAGAATTATACACTAACAGACTCACATACTTTATTTTCATGTAAACCGTTTGATGTCTATGATGTAGTAAGGGCTTTGCTAAAGATTTATGTAAAAAAATCCATAAGGGGCTGATTCACTTGTTACTTCTTACTGTAGCTCTCTGCCCCACTTATTGTAGAATCGATGACCTATATTTTTTACTTGACAATTGTTTCTGGTGTTATCTTTAAGATCTGGAAAGCACCACATGTCCTCCCCCTATATAAAGGAGGAGATCCTTCTGACTTAGATAACTACCGTCCAATTTCCAAATTATCTTGCCTTTCCAAAGTTCAGTGGTCTGTATTGGACCTGTTCTCTTTACTATTTACATAAATAATATTGGTATATCTGTTAAAACGTTCATCTCTATGCAGAAGATTGTCACGGTTTCGGCCGAGGCTGCCTCTCTCCCTTGTTCGGGCAGGCTTCGGCGTTCGTCGTCTCCGGAATTCTAGCTGCCACCGTTCTATGTTCTATGTTCTATGTTCTGTGTTTCCTGTTTGATTAGTTTTGTCTGTTAGCCACACCTGTTTTGTGTTAGGTCTCATTATGCACCCTATTTAGTTCCCTGTTTGTGTGTATAGTGTTGTGTGTAATTGTCGCTTGTCAGATGGTTGCGTAGCTGTGTTATTTTTCCAGTACGCCAGTATTAGTAGTGTCCTCCTGTTTAGGAGAGTTTTGCGCACTGTGTTTCGTGCGATCGTGTGTTGACGCCTGTGCGCGTCTGTTTGGCCTCCTGCCGTTTGTGGATTATTTTGCATAGTAAAGTCTTGTTGGACTGTACCTCTGCTTCTGCGCCTGATTCCCCACCACACCATCACTACATCGTTGACAGAATTACACACCTTAAACATGGAATCAGCGGGAGCCGAAGCAGCGCCGACGAGACTGGAGGTCCAGGTTCAGGAGCAACAGGAACAGATCCTCCAGATGGGAACCGCCCTGCAGGAGGTAATCACCACGCTCCGAGGCTGGGGCGCACCTCCAACACCTTCCTCACCGCCAGCCCAGCCAGCACCATCGGCCAGCCTGCCCATTCCAGCGCCCGAACACCGAGGGATCCGACTCGCTCTCCCTAGGGCCTACGACGGAACCGCGGCTGGGTGTCAGGGATTCCTCCTCCAGGTGGAGTTGTACCTGGCCACCGTACACCCGGCACCCTCGGGGCATGAGAGCGTGTCTGCCCTGATATCCTGCCTGTCCGGGAAGGCGTTGGAATGGGCCAACGCGGAGTGGAGGAGGATCGACGCCGCGAGTATCACCTACGACGAGTTCTCCCGCCGCTTTAGGGCGGTGTTCGACCATCCCCCGGAGGGGAAAGCGGCGGGGGAGCGTCTGGTCTTCCTCCGGCAGGGGAGGAGGAGTGCTCAGGAATTCGCGCTTGAATTCCGTACTCTAGCGGCTGATGCAGGGTGGAATGAGCGGGCCCTCGTCGATATATATCGATGTAGCCTAAGAGAGGACGTCCGTAGGGAGCTGGCCTGTAGGGACACCAGTCTCTCTTTCGACCAGCTGGTCGACATGTCAATCAGGTTAGATAACCTATTGGCCACCCGTGGACGTCCTGAGGGGGGTCCGTCCATTTCACCCTCCAGCGCATCCGAGCCGTGTCCTATGGAGCTCGGGGGCGCTGGCGCTAGAGATAGGAGGAGTCGGCAGGTGAGGGGGTCCATCCACTGCACCAACTGTGGTCGGGGAGGTCACACCGCGGCTAGGTGCTGGGGATGGCCTCCTCGGGGAGATGACGACAGGTCCCGCACTGGGGATTCCCTCCAGGTGAGTAGGCGCCCCACTCACCCAGAGCTCACTGTTGCCCATTTTTGTATGCCTGTGTGTTTTCCGCAGGTGGCACCTCATTCCCAGTATAAGGCGCTGGTAGATTCAGGCGCGGCTGGGAATTTTATTGATAAGAAGTTTTGTTTAGAGTTAGGGTTTCCCCTTCTCCCTGTTGATGTTCCTTTTCCCGTTCACGCCCTAGATAGTCGTCCGTTGGGTACGGGCTTAATCAGGAGGTCACGGCGCCACTTAGGATGTGTGCGCAGGGGAGTCATCAGGAGATAATTCAACTGTTTCTGATTGACTCTCCTGCGTATCCGGTGGTGCTGGGCATGCCCTGGTTAAGTACCCATAACCCCGTTATTTCGTGGCAGGAGAGGGCTCTGATGGAGTGGTCTGCTCAGTGTGTGGGTAGATGTTTGGGCGTTTCCATAGGGGCTACCTCGGTGGAGAGTCCAAACCAGGTGCCCGCATTGCACATTCCACCTGAGTATGGGGATTTGGCTATCGCGTTTAGTAAGGCGAGGGCGACGCGGTTGCCACCCCATAGGCAGGGGGATTGTGCGATAGACCTTCAGGCAGGAGCTGCGCTCCCACGGAGTCATGTGTATCCTCTGTCTCAGGAGGAGAAGAAGGCTATGGAGGTTTACATAGACGAATCACTGAGACAAGGATACATACGGCCGTCCACTTCCCCCGCGTCCTCGAGTTTCTTTTTCGTGAAGAAAAAGGATGGGGGTTTGCGTCCGTGCATCGATTACCGTGGTCTCAATCAGATTACGGTGAAGTATAGTTATCCACTCCCGCTGATTGCGACCATGACTGAGTCGTTGCATGGGGCGCGTTTCTTCACGAAATTAGATCTCAGGAGCGCGTACAACTTGGTGCGCATCAGGAAGGATGATGAATGGAAAACAGCCTTTAGTACCACCTCGGGCCATTACGAGTATCTAGTCATGCCATACGGGTTGATGAATGCTCCGTCAGTTTTCCAATCATTCGTGGATGAGATCTTCAGGGACATGCAGGGACAGGGAGTCGTGGTGTACATAGATGACATTCTCGTGTACTCACCTACCCGTGTCGAGCATGTAGCCCTGGTGCGCAGGGTGTTGCGGAGGCTGGTGGAGCACGACCTGTATGTGAAGGCAGAGAAGTGTCTGTTTTTCCAGGAGTCGATTTCCTTCTTGGGGTATCAGTTGTCTGCGTCAGGGGTGAAGATGGAGGTAGACCGAGTGTCAGCCGTGCGTAATTGGCAAACACCAACCACTGTGAAAGAGGTGCAGCAGTTTTTGGGGTTTGCGAATTACTACCGGAGGTTTATCCGGGGTTTTGGGCAAGTGGCAGCTCCCATCACGTCTCTCTTAAAGGGGGGCCCGGTGCGTCTGCAGTGGTCAGCCGAGGCGGACAGGGCGTTTGAGAAGCTGAAGGACCTGTTCACCTCGGCTCCGGTGCTGGCGCATCCGGATCCCTCTTTACCATTTCAGGTAGAGGTGGACGCGTCTGAGGCCGGTATTGGCGCCGTGCTTTCACAACGGTCAGGCGCGCCACCTAAACTCCGCCCCTGTGCCTTCTATTCCAAGAAGCTCAGCCCGGCGGAGCGAAATTATGACGTAGGGGACAGGGAGCTGTTAGCTGTGGTACAGGCCCTTAAGGTGTGGAGGCACTGGCTTGAGGGGGCTCAACACCCTTTCCTCATTTTGACGGACCACCGTAACCTGGAGTACATCCGGGCAGCGAGGAGGCTGAACCCTCGACAGGCTAGATGGAGTATGTTTTTGACCCGTTTCTCTTTTAAGATCACCTACATCCCTGGGTCACAAAACGGTAAGGCAGATGCGCTGTCTCGGCGGTATGACGGGGAGGAGAGGTCCGTGGAGCCCACTCCCATACTGCCGGAGTCGTGTCTAGTGGCACCGGTGGTGTGGGAGCTCGATTCTGAGCTCGAGCGGGCATTACGCACCGACCCTAGTCCACCACAATGCCCGGAGGGTCGGAAGTATGTTCCGCTCGAGTGTCGGGATCGATTGATCTATTGGGCTCACACGTCACCCTCCTCTGGACATCCGGGTATCGGCCGGACAGTGCACTGTCTTAGTGCCAAATATTGGTGGCCCACGTTGGCCAGGGATGTGAGGGTTTATGTTTCCTCCTGCTCGGTGTGCGCCCAGTGTAAGGCGCCTAGACATCTGCCTAGGGGTAAGTTACTGCCCCTGCCCGTTCCACAGCGACCATGGTCCCACCTCTCGGTGGATTTTATAACTGACCTTCCCCTCTCTCAAGGGAATACTACACTCCTGGTCGTTGTGGACCGGTTCTCTAAGGCCTGTCGTTTGCTCCCCATGCCGGGTCTTCCTACTGCCCTACAGACCGCCGAAGCACTATTCACTCATGTGTTCCGGCACTACGGGGTGCCCGAGGACATTGTGGCTGACCGGGGTCCCCAATTCACCTCCAGAGTCTGGAGAGCGTTTATGGAGCGGTTGGGGGGTCTCGGTGAGCCTCACCTCGGGTTACCACCCGGAGAGTAATGGGCAGGTGGAACGCGTAAACCAGGATGTGGGCAGGTTTCTCAGAACATACTGCCGGGACCGGCCGGAGGAGTGGGCGAGATATGTGCCCTGGGCCGAGATGGCACAGAACTCTCTCCGCCACTCCTCCACCCAACTAACCCCTTTTCAGTGTGTTTTAGGGTACCAGCCGGTTCTGGCACCATGGCATGAGAGCCAGATCGAGGCCCCCCGCTGTGGATGAGTGGGTGCGGCGCTCGGAGGAGACGTGGGAACGCTGCACACGTCCATCTGCAGCGTGCCATACGTCGACAGAAGACGAGCGCCGACCTACACCGCAGTGAGGGGCCTGTGTACGCACCTGGAGATCGAGTCTGGCTCTCTGCCAGAAACCTGCCCCTCCGCCTGCCCTGTCGGAAACTGGGTCGGCGGTTTGTAGGGCCATTTAAAGTCCTGAGAAGGTTGAACGAGGTTTGTTATAGATTACAGTTACCGGTGGAGTATAAGTGTATTAACCCCTCGTTCCATGTGTCCCCTTCTCAGGCCGGTGGTAGGGCCCACTCCAAGAACATGAGATCTTGGAGACTCCTCCGCCCCCGTTGGACATCGAGGGGGCACCGGCGTACACCGTGAAATCCATCTTGGATTCTAGACGTCGGAGGGGGGGTCTTCAGTATCTAGTGGAGTGGGAGGGGTACGGTCCGGAGGAGCGGTGCTGGGTGCCGAGGAGAGACATTTTGGACCCGTCGCTCCTGACGGAATTCCATCGGGGGTATCCGACGCGCCCTGCGCCGCGGCCTCCGGGTCGTCCCCAAGGCCGGAGTCGGCGCGCGTCTGGAGCCGCGCGTCAAGGGGGGGGTACTGTCACGGTTTCGGCCGAGGCTGCCTCTCTCCCTTGTTCGGGCAGGCTTCGGCGTTCGTCGTCTCCGGAATTCTAGCTGCCACCGTTCTATGTTCTATGTTCTATGTTCTGTGTTTCCTGTTTGATTAGTTTTGTCTGTTAGCCACACCTGTTTTGTGTTAGGTCTCATTATGCACCCTATTTAGTTCCCTGTTTGTGTGTATAGTGTTGTGTGTAATTGTCGCTTGTCAGATGGTTGCGTAGCTGTGTTATTTTTCCAGTACGCCAGTATTAGTAGTGTCCTCCTGTTTAGGAGAGTTTTGCGCACTGTGTTTCGTGCGATCGTGTGTTGACGCCTGTGCGCGTCTGTTTGGCCTCCTGCCGTTTGTGGATTATTTTGCATAGTAAAGTCTTGTTGGACTGTACCTCTGCTTCTGCGCCTGATTCCCCACCACACCATCACTACATCGTTGACAAAGATACTGTTATGTATGCCATTGTCCCAACTGTAGACCAGGCATTGTTAGAGCAAAATGCCCTGGTTAGTTTAAAAGTTGTACATTATATATACAAAAGTATGTGGAAACCCCTTCAAATGAGTGGATTTGGCTATTTCAAGCCACACCCGTTACTGACAGGTGTATAAAATTGAGCACACAGCCATGCAATCTCCGTAGACAAACATGGGCAGTAGAATGGTCTTACTGAAGAGCTCAGTGACTTTCAATGTGGCACCGTCATAGGATGCCACCTTTCCAACAAGTCAGTTCGTCAAATTTCTGCCCTGCTAGAGCTGCCCCGGTCAACTGTAAGTGCTGTTATTGTGAAGTGGAAACGTCTAGGAGCAACAACGGCTCAGCCGTGAAGTGGTAAGCTCAAAGAATGGGACTACCGAGTGCTGAAGCGTGTAGCGCGTCTGTTCTCGGTTGCAACACTCACTACCGAGTTCCAAACTGCCTCTGGAAGCAACATCAGCACAAGAACTGTTCGTCTGGAGCTTCATGAAATGGGTTTCCATGGCTGAGCAGCCGCACACAAGCCTAAGCTCACCATGTGTAATGCGAAGCGTCGGCTGGAGTGGTGTAAATCTCGCCGCCATTGGACTCTGGAGCAGTGGAAACGCGTTCTCTGGAGTGATGAATCACGCTTCACCATCTAGCAGTCCGACAGACTCATCTGGATTTGGCGGATGCCAGGAGAACGCTACCTGCCCGAATGCATAGTGTCAACTGTAAAGTTTGGTGGAGGAGGAATAATGGTCTGGGGCTGTTTTTCATGGTTCGGGCTAGGCCCTTTAGTTCCAGTGAAGGGAAGTCTGAACACTACAGCATACAATGACATTCTAGATGATTCTGTGCTTCCAACTTTGTGGAAACAGTTTGAAGAAGGCCCTTTCCTGTTTCATCATGACAATGCCCCCGTGCATAAAGCGAGGTCCATTCAGAAATGGTTTGTCGAGATCGGTGTGGAAGAACATGACTGGCCTGCACAGCGCCCTGACCTCAACCCCATCAAACAACTTTGGGATGAATTGGAACGCCGACTGCGAGCCAGGCCCAATCGCCCAACATCAGTGCCCAACCTCACCAATGCTCTTGTGGCTGAATGGACACAAGTCCCCACAGCAATGTTCCCACATCTAGTGGAAAGCCTTCCCAGAAGAGTGGAGGCTGTTATAGCAGTAAAGGGGGGGACCAACTCCACATTAATGCCCATGATTTTGGAATGAGAGGTTTGATGAGCACATGTCCACATACTTTTGGTCATGTAGTGTACTTAATGTGGGCAAGACTAAATATATGTAGTTTTGTAATTCTCGCAAAAAAAAAATTCAGATCCCCTTATTGTATGGGACACTTTTAAATGTGCCTTTAGAGGCCATGCAATTCAGTGCTCATCTCGAAAACAAAAGCAATTTACGTCAAAAGAGTCCATACTAACAAAGGAAATAGAAGGTCTAACAGAACAGATAGATAGCAATAAAAACTGTAACGTATAGGCTCAGAATGAATTAGAGGAAAAACTAAAAGAAATTGAGAAACTTATTCAAGAAAGATCAAGTGTAATATATTATAAAAATAAAGCAAACTGGATGGAATATGGGGAAAAATTCACCAAATTCTTTTTTAGTCTTCAACATAGAAATGCTACCAAAAATAATAGACTGAAACTGGTTACAAATGATAGAGTCACCCATGATTCACCAAATGATATTTTGAAGGAGGAAGCAAAATACTTTAAGCATATATTTTCGTTTCAGTCGCCTCCATCTCCTCTAACTGAAGCTAATTGTAGGGATTTTTTTCTATTGACAATGTAAAATGAACAGCCATACAGAAAGACTCACGTGAAGGTGAAATTACAGAGGAGGAACTTCTGGATGCAATTAACAACTATAAGTCCGGGAAAACTCCAGGGTTGGATGGTATACCAGTTGAGGTATACCAAAACCTTTTTGAAATACTCAGAGGACCGTTATTAGCATGTTTTAACCACTCCTATGTAAATGGTAGATTATCAGACACTCAAGAAGAAGGTCTGATTTCATTATTACTGAAACAGGATACAAGTGGGAAATATAAAGTTCCAGTCCATTAAAAAAATTGGAGGCCCCTTACCCTTCAGTGTTGTGATGCAAAAATTCTAGCAAAATTTATAGCGCATAGAATTAAAAACATATTGTCGGACACTATTCATTCTAATCAGACAGGTTTTTTTTACATGGATGATACATTGGAGATAATATAAGGCAAGTACTGGAAACAATAGAACACTTTGACAAATCTGGGAAACCAGGCCTGCTATTCATAGCAGACTTTGAAAAGGCATTTGATAAAGTACGACTGGAGTTTATATATAAATGCCTGGAGCATTTCAATTTTGGAGAATCTCTTATAAAATGGGTTAAAATCATGTATAGTAACCCTAGGTGTAAAATAGTAAATAATGGCTATTTTTCAGAAAGTTTTAAACTGTCAAGAGGAGTAAAACAAGATTTTCCACTATCGGCATATCTATTTACTATGGCCATCGAAATGTTAGCTATTAAAATCAGATCCAACAATAATATCAAGGGATTAGAAATCCAGGGCTTAAAAACAAAGGTGTCATTGTACGCTGATGATTCATGTTTTCTTTTAAATCCACAACTTGAATCCCTCCACAGCCTCATAGAGGATCTATATACATTTCCTAACCTCTCTGGATTACAACCAAAGTAGGATAAATGCACTATATTACATATTGGATTAAAAAAAAAAAATTTGGTCAGATGGTGATGTGGATATACTCGGAATACATATCCCAAATGAAATAAATGATCTCACTCTAATACATTTTAATAGAAAGTTAGCAAAAATAGATAAGATCTTGCTACCATGGAAAGGTAAATACCTGTCTATTTGTGGAAAAATCACCCTGATTAACTCTTTAGTACTATCCCAGTTTACCTATTTGCTTATGGTCTTGCCTACGCCTAGCGAACAGTTTTTTTAATTATATGAGAAAAAAAAAATCCATATTATTTGGAACGGCAAGCCAGACAAAATTAAACGGGCCTATTTATATAATGAATATGAATTCGGAGGACAGAAATTATTAAATAGTAAAGCATTAGACCTATCAATAAAAGCTTCAGTCATACAAAAGTTATACTTAAATCCGAACTGGTTCTCTAGCAAATTAGTAAGACTGTCTCACCCCATGTTCAAGAATGGCCTTTTTCCCTTAATTCAGATTACAACCTCCCACTTTCAGTTATTTGAAAAGGAAATCATCTCCCAAACATAACTATTTCTAAAACAAGCCATAGAAAGTTGGTTGAAATTTCAATTTAATCCTCCAGAAATGACAGAACAAATAATGCAACAAATATTGTGGTTAAATTCAAATATACTAATTGATAAAAAGCCAGTATTTATAAAAAGAAAATATATTTAAAAAAGGTATAATCTTCGTAAATTATATCATAGGTAGGACTGGTGGATTTATGTTGCACATGCAGCTAACAAAAACATATGGACATTTCTGCTCTACCCAAAATTACAACCAAATAATTGCAGCATTACCGCAAAAATGGAAGAGGAAAGTGGAAGGGGGAAAAAGTAAGGAACTTGTCTGTCGGCCCTGCATTAAAGAACATAATTGGTTAAAGAAAATGGTGATAAATAAAAAAGTATACCAGTTTCATTTAAGGACCAAAGGATTGACAGCCGTCCCATATAAATTGCAAAATTGTTGGGAAGAGATTTTTGACATATTGATTCTATGACATAGTGTTTATGAACTGATATGCAAAACGACGCCGGATTCAAAATGTAGAATTGTTCAATTTAAATTATTATACAAAATTGTTGCTACCAATATAATGTTATTTATATGGGGGATACAATCTTCCCAGCTCGGCAGATTTTGCTGCGAAGAGACAGAATCATTAGATCATTTGTTTTGGTACTGTCCATTTGTGGCTTGTTTTTGGTCACAGGTCCAGGAATGGCTGAAGGATTGCAATATTTACCTGGAGCTAACCCTGTAGATAGCACTACTGGGTGATCTGAAAAGTCATAGTCAATCGATCAATAATATAATAATACTTTTAGCAAAAAAAAAAATTTCTATTTACAATCTGTAGAAACAATGAGAATAGAAGGGTTCAGAACTTTTGTGAAACATCACAGTACAGTTGAAAAATATATGGCAAATAGAATTCCAATATGTATGGTGTTAAAAGATAAATGGGAGGTGTTAAATGGAGCTGAAGGATGGGACTAATAACAACTAACAACAACTAATAACAGCAAGATAACTAATGTAGGGCATGCTGTCCATAATAAGTATATAGCTTATAGGTTGAGCGCTTTTGTGAAGGAGCACAGTTGGATAGATATGGCATATAGAAGCAAACCAGATGGACATCATGAACATTTTCGGAGAGGTTGAGGGTAGAGGAAGTTCAGGAGCAAAAACAAGCAAAATATAATTATTGTAAAATTGACTGTGTCCATAACATGTATATAGTATGTATATACTGGAGAAAAGGCCTAAGCGTTGTTGTTCACTAGTTTACTCCAATTATGGAAGGGGTGGTGGGGTTGGAAAGTAATAAAGGGAAATATATTTTTAAAATGGATATGTATGTAGACAGGGAATTTTTACTAGGATTAAATGTATTTGGCTAAGGTGTATGTAAACTTCCGACTTCAACTGTACAGTGGGGAAAAAAGTATTTAGTCAGCCACCAATTGTGCAAGTTCTCCCACTTAAAAAGATGAGAGAGGCCTGTAATTTTCATCATAGGTACACGTCAACTATGACAGACAAATTGAGAAAAAAAAATCCTGAAAATCACATTGTAGGATTTTTTATGAATTTATTTGCAAATTATGGTGGAAAATAAGTATTTGATCAACTACAAACAAGCAAGATTTCTGGCTCTCACAGACCTGTAACTTCTTCTTTAAGAGGCTCCTCTGTCCTCCACTCGTTACCTGTATTAATGGCACCTGTTTGAACTTGTTATCAGTATAAAAGACACCTGTCCACAACCTCAAACAGTCACATTCCAAACTCCACTATGGCCAAGACCAAAGAGCTGTCAAAGGACACCAGAAACAAAATGGTAGACCTGCACCAGACTGGGAAGACTGAATCTGCAATAGGTAAGCAGCTTGGTTTGAAGAAATCAACTGTGGGAGCAATTATTAGGAAATGGAAGACATACAAGACCACTGATAATCTCCCTCGATCTGGGGCTCCACGCAAGATCTCACCCCGTGGGGTCAAAATGATCACAAGAACGGTGAGCAAAAATCCCAGAACCACACGGGGGGACCTAGTGAATGACCTGCAGAGAGCTGGGACCAAAGTAACAAAGCCTACCATCAGTAACACACTACGCCGCCAGGGACTCAAATCCTGCAGTGCCAGACGTGTCCCCCTGCTTAAGCCAGTACATGTCCAGGCCCGTCTGAAGTTTGCTAGAGTGCATTTGGATGATCCAGAAGAGGATTGGGAGAATGTCATATGGTCAGATGAAACCAAAATAGAACATTTTGGTAAAAACTCAACTCATCATGTTTGGAGGACAAAGAATGCTGAGTTGCATCCAAAGAACACCTTACCTACTGTGAAGCATGGGGGTGGAAACATCATGCTTTGGGGCTGTTTTTCTGCAAAGGGACCAGGACGACTGATCCGTGTAAAGGAAAGAATGAATGGGGCCATGTATCGTGAGATTTTGAGTGAAAACCTCCTTCCATCAGCAAGGGCATTGAAGATGAAACGTGGCTGGGTCTTTCAGCATGACAATGATCCCAAACACACCGCCCGGGCAACGAAGGAGTGGCTTCGTTAGAAGCATTTCAAGGTCCTGTAGTGGCCTAGCCAGTCTCCATATCTCAAACCCATAGAAAATCTTTGGAGGGAGTTGAAAGTCTGTGAATAAATAAAGAATAAAAAAAAAAACATCATCATAAATACTCTCCTTTCCTTTCCTCCTCTCCTCTATTCTCTCGCTCTCTCCTCTCCTTTTCTCTCCTCCGCCACCCTCTCCTCTCCTCCCTATCTTCTCACCCCTCCTCCTTCTCTCCTCCCCTCCAGGGGTTATAGTGACAGCAGAGAACTCGTCTGACTTGAAAGTATGAGAGTGAAGGAGATGTCAAAGCTTCCCCTCAAGACACTCTCTCCCGCTTTTGTGCATTTTAATGCTGATAAATTCAAATCTGACACTCCACCTTCCCTCTCTCTCTCTCTCTCTCTCTCTCCCCTCTTCTCTCTCTCTCCCCGCTCTCTCTCCCCCCCGCTCTCTCTCTCTTCCTCTTCTCTCTCTCTCCCTTCTTCTCTCTCTCTCTCCCCCGCTTTCTCTCTCTCCCCCGTTCTCTCTCTCTCCCCCCCTCTCTCTCTCTCATTCATCCACTCTGTGATATCCAAGTACTAGGATGCTGAGTTTAATAAGAGAAAAGGAGGAGATGGAGAATGAAGAGGAGAGGAAGGGGGGATGTAGGTACTGTAGGTCCCCCCTCTCCTTGGGGGTGAAATCACCTTGCAGCTTTTTCTTCTTCTTCTTTCTCTATGAAAAGGGGGAATTAAATGGAGTGGGACCCATGTGAATAGCAGGGAACAGAATGGGAAACTCTGACCTCTGGCCCATCCACCCTCAGAAGGGCTCTGGTCAAACGTAGTGCACTATATAGGGAATAGGGTGCCATTTGGGACACAGACCATGTATAACCACGTAACAGGCCTTAGATCAGAGCCCAGAGCTATTGATCAAATGATCGAACCTCTTTCCATCTCTCTCTCCCTTCCCCTTTTCACTCCCCCTCCCCTCCTATCAATCTCCCCCCTTCAACCTCTCCCTCTCTCACTGCCCCCCCCTGTGTAAATGACAGAGTGTTTCTGACCCCCACACTTAACACACACCCACATGCTGGGGCCAGCTAGAAACACTACAGTAGAGTACTGTGGAGTAGCCTGTATCTCCCCTGGATCAGGGTCTGTGGGATGGGGCTACATGTGACACAAAAACATGTTCCCCGAGGAGAGGAGAGGAGAGGAGAGGAGAGGGGTGGATCTGATGCTTTAATCTGAGCAGTGGGAGAGCAACTGGGACAGGGTGACACACAGAGAAGGATCAGAGGGTGAGACAGAAAGGGATGATTGTTAGGAATACACCCAACCTCATTCAAACCCACCCCACAACTCTCTAACCATTGACTGTCCAAAGTTACCACTGTGCTCACTGACCAGAGGGATAGAGTGGAAGACCGAGCGTATATGTGAAAAGTGCCTTTGGTGTGACCGTATGATGGATGATATCGAGCGGCTACGGAAGGACGTTCACCGACTATCCGATGAGCTGAAGCAGAAGGAGAGCCTCGTTGATGAGCTCACCAATGTAGCTATAGCCCAGGCTTAACATACTGTAACTCTATGCTGAACATCTCTCTCGCCCAGGGTGGTAGAGAGTTGGGCGAAGTCGATCTGTCCCACTTCTCGGAGCAGGTGCCTTGTTCAACACCACAGAGACTGGGTCGAGGTGGTTAAGTAAGAGGGCCCGAAGGAACCTCGACCTGGGCGGTACTTTCCTGCCTTGGAGGATTTGCTCCACCTGGCAAACAGCTTTGCACCGCTGGAAGTGGACTGTCCAGCCCCAGGATCCCGCTCTGGTCCTGGAGACCCAGATGCCAGGCAAGTGATCACCAACATCAAACAACCGGGCAACAACATCAGTCCCCCTACCCATGTCCACTTGTCTTGTCTGCCTTTCAGCTGGCAGCCAGACTGTGCCCTCTATCCCCAACAGGGGACCGACTCACCGCCGGATTTCCGCAACTTCGGACCACCGAGCCAACGGAGGCCCTGGTCACACCCTGCGACACCCCTTCCCTTCAAGGCACCCCCTCCTTCTAGGCAACAGCGCTTCTCGCTGCACCGTGGACCCCCCTCAATGATTGTTGGCTCTGCTGGCTCTGTGCTCCGTGTTGCTGGCTCCATGACATCCCCCTCCCAAGATAGCCATCGTTGGGAGTTCCATTGTACGGGATGTGGTGGTTGATGGCTCAATGACATTCTGCTTCCCTGGTGCCAGAATGCGTGACATCACTCTGGAGCTTATGGTCATTCACTGTGATTGTGCATGCTAGCAAAAATGACATCAAGCTGTGGCAATGGGCTGAGTAGAGACGGGACTTAGAATACCTGAGAGACAGACTATTGGCCATGGGCAAGAGGATTGTTTATTATGGGTCTATCCCAACACACGATTGTGGAATTGATCAGCTCTTCTGGCAATTTGCACTGGACACTTGGATGAAATCAGGCTCTTCTCTGAAAACGCGTTGGATTCTATTGACAATTTTGATCTGTTTTGGGAGCGACCGCAGTTCCTAAAAAGGGACGGCCTGCACATAAACAGGAGAGGATCTTGGATGCTGAGTGCTAATATCGAAAAGGTATTTAAAAAAGTGATGGGATAACAGTCCTTGCCCGCAACAGGTAACCCTCATTGAGTCTTGGATTAGCAGACCAAATAGCAATCTTGTATCGATACCATTTCAAGTCAAACCCGAGGCTATTTCATATAGAGGGCTACATACTGATCATAGCATGTTTGTGTTGGAGAATCCGTCTGATCTGAAATCCCGCAGCTGTGGCCTTGGACTGATTCATGTAAGTGTCAGAAGTTTGATTTCGAAAATGTATCTTATTGTAATTCTGGCTTCTCAAACCAATGCAGACATTTTGATAACTACTGAGACTTGGTTAAAAAAGTCTGTGCCAGACTCTGATGTGTCTCTGAATGGATACAATGTTTATATATCTAACAGTTACATACAGTGCATTCGGAAAGTAGTAAGAACACTTGACCTTTTCCACATTTTGTTACATTACAGACATATTCTAAAATTGATTAAATTGCTTTTTTTCCCTCATCAATCTACACACAATACCACATAATGACAAAGCAAAAACAGGTTTTTAGAAATATCACACTGAAATATCACATTTACATATGTATTCAGACCCTTTACTCCGTACTTTGTTGAAGCACCTTTGGCAACAATTACAGCCTCGAGTCTCTGCAGATCCTCTCAAGCTCTGTCAGATTGGATGGGAAGCGTCGCTGCACAGCTATTTTCAGGTCTCTCCAGAGATGTTCGATCGGGTTCAAGTCGGGGCTCTGGCTGAACCACTTAGGCCAAAGAGTTCAATCTTGGTTTCATCAGACCAGAGAATCTTGTTTTTCATGGTCTGAGAGTCCTTTAGGTGCATTTTGGTCAAATCCAAGCGGGCTGTCATGTGCCTTTTACTGAGGAGTGTCTTCGGTCTTGCCACTCTACCATAAAGGCCTGATTGGTGGAGTGCTGCAGAGATGGTTGTCCTTCTAGAAGGTTCTCCCATCTCCACAGAGGAACTCTGGAGCTCTGTCAGAGTGGCCATCGGGTTCTTGGTCACCTCCCTGATCAAGGCCCTTCTCCCCCGATTGCTCAGTTTGGCCGGGTGGCCAGCTCTAGGAAGAGTCTTGGTGGTTCCAAACTTCTTCCATTTAAGAATGATTGAGGCCACTGTGTTCTTGGGGACCTTCAATGCTGCATAATTGTTTTGGTACCCTTTCCCAGATCTGTGCCTCGACAAAATCCTGTCTCGGAGCTTTACGGACAATTCCTTCGACCTCATGGCTTGGTTTTTGCTCTGACATGCACTGTCAACTGTGGGACCTTATATAGACAGGTGTGTGCCTTTCCAAATCATGTCCAATCAATTGAATTTACCACAGGTGGACTCCAATCAAGTTTTAGAAACATCTCAAGGATGATCAATGGAAACAGGATGCACCTGAACTAAATTTGGAGTCTCATTGCAAAGGGTCTGAATATTTATGTAAATATTTTTTACATTATACATTTGCAAAAATGTCTAAAAACCTGTTTTCGCTTTGTCATTATGGGGTATTGTGTGTAGATTGATGAGGACTTTTTTTTTATTCAATCAATTTTAGAATAAGGCTGTAACGTAACAAAATGTGGTAAAAGACAAGGGGTCTGAATACTTTCTGAACACACTGTATATATGTCCATAGTCATATTCCTGTTATGCTGAGAGAGGATCTCATGTCAGATGATGTGGAAGTAATATGGCTACAGGTTAATCTGCCTCACCTAAAGCCTATTCTCGTAGGAAGTTTCTATAGACCTCTGAGTGCTAAAAGTCAGTATTTTGACTATATGTGTGAAATATTCTATAATTTATGTGATGTCAACAGAGAGGTAACTTTCTAGTTGACCAAAATATTGACTGGTTGTCATCAAGCTATCCACTCAAAAATAATCTTTAAACTGTAACCGATGCCTGAAATCTGGTTCGGCTTATCAGTCAAACCTACCAGGGTATTTACAAGCAGAACAGGAACTAAATCATCCACATGTATTGACCACATCTTTACTAATGCTGTAAAAATCTGCTCTAAAGCAGTATCCACACCCATTGGATGTAGTGATCGAAATATAATAGCCATATCTAGAAAAAGTAATTTTCAAAGACAGGACCCAAAACTGTGTATAAGCTATCATACAAGAGGTTTTCCGGTTACTGATTAGCATGCGACCATTGTATTTATTCGCACCAAAGAAAATAAGTGAAAGACAAAACAGTACAGACAAATAAAACTGGTAAAAAAAACGTGTGCAGGTGAGGTCCAAAAGGGCTTATATGAAAACCACACCACAAATATAAGTACAAAAAAAAGTTTGTTCAATCAGTTAAACAAAGCTTATTCATTATAATTGTACATGATATACTCAGTATGTGTGTGTGTGTGTGTGCATGTGTGTGAGTGTGAGAGTTAGGCTACATAGAGGGGATTATTGGTTAGTTGGGTTCATCAGGCTGACCCCCAGTCTTTGATTGAAGTTATTGATGGATGATGAGGTTTTGACAATAAGAATTCCAGAGTATGGTACTTCTGTATCTGACAGAGAATTGGCTATGTGAGGTGCGGCAGTGGGGAGGGTGAAGGTTATCACAGTGTGTTGTGTTATATAGATGGATAATTGAAAAACTGTATGGCTGAGAGGGATGAGGCAAAGGGAATAGCAAAAAATCACATAACTTAACTAAACAAAAATAAACTATACTATGGAACAAAGATAAATTCTATGAAGAATGATAGGAAAATGCTCTGGAGTACCTTAAATGAAATTCTAGACAAAAAAGTGAACTCAGCTCCATTGAGGCAGTTTGCTTGTTCATAACAAAACCCTTTCATATTGCCAACCACTTCAATAACTTTTTTGTTGACAAGATTAGCAAATTTAGGCATGACATGCAAACATCAAACCCTAAGCCCTCATATTCATGCATATATCTGACCAAATAATGAAAGACAAGCACTGTAGTTTTGAGTTCGGCAAAGTTAGTGTATTTATAAATAAGGACAAGCCACCTGGTACCGACAACCTGGATTGTAAATTGCTGAGGTTGGTAGCGGAATACATTGCGATTCCTGTTTGCCACATCTTCAATTTAAGCCTAGAAGACGGTGTGTGTCCTCAGGCCTGGAGGGAGGCAAAGGTCATTCCGCTGCCCAAAAATAAAGCACACTTTATTGGTTCAAACAGTCAACCAATCAGCCTGTTCCCGACAAACGTTAGAAGATTTATTTTTTTGACCAAATACACTGTTATTTTACAGAAAACAAATTGGCAACAGACTTTCAGCATGCTTATAGGGAAGTACATTCAATATGCTCGGCACTGACACAAATGACTGATGATAGGCTGAAAGAAATTGATAATAAGAAGATTGTGTGAGTTGTTTTGTTAGACTTCAGTGAAGCTTTTGATGTCATGGATCATAACCTATTGGTGAAAAAAAGTAGGTGTTATGGATTTACATCCTCTGCCTTATCATGGATTGAGAGTTACCTATCTAATAGAACACAGAGGGTTTTCTTTAAATGGAAGCCTCGCTAATGCAAATTCGGTTGAGTGTGGTGTTCCGCAAGGCAGCCGGCTAGGGACATTATTGTTTTCTCTTTTTACTAATGACCTTCCACTGACCTTGAATAAAGCTACGACAGTAAAATAAACAACTGACACCCTTAACATAGAGCTCCAGTCAGTTTTAGAATGGTAAACTAGCAATAGGCTGGTGCTAAATATCTCAAAAACTAAAAGCATCGTTTTTTGGACAAATCACTTGCTTAACCATAAAACTCATCTAGATCTATTATTAAATAATATGGTGATTGAGCAAGTTGAGGAGACTAAACTGCTGGGTGTAACCCTAGATTGCAAGCTGTAATGGTCAAAACATGGGAAGAGGTCTGTCCATGATAAGGCATTGCTCCGCTTTCTTGACATCTCAATCAACCAAACAGGTCCTACAGGGGCTAGTTTTGTCGCACCTGTACTACTGCCCAGTTGTGTGGTCATGTGCGGCAAAGAAGGACATAGGCAAATTGCAGTTGGTCCAGATCAGAGCAGCACGTATTGCACTTAGATGTACACGGAGAGTGAATGTCAATGACATGCATATCAATCTCTCCTGGCTCAAAGTTGAGGAGAAATTGACTGCATTACTATTGGTCTTTGTGCGAGGTGTTTATGTGTTGAATGTGCCAAACTGTCTGTTCAAGCAAGACATGCAACCAGAGGTCCAGAACAGAGGCTGGGAAATGCACAGTATTAAATAGAGCCATGATTACATGGAACTCTCTGCCACTCTCTGCCACTCTAACTCAAGCTAGCAATAAGAGCAGATTCAAAAACCAAATACAACAGGGACTGTGAAGAGACACACAGACATTTGTACATATTTTATATTGTATTGTATTATGTATTATTTTATGTATTGTATTATATATTGTATTATATATTGTATTATGTACAGTGGCTTGGCATTTGTCCTATTTTGTTGCCTTACAACCTGGAATCACAGCTGCAAGTCTCTTGGGGTATGTCTCTATAAGCTTGGCACATCTTGCCACTGGGATTTTTGCCCATTCTTCCACCCATGTGACATATCATGTGACACTTAGATTGCACACAGGTGGACTTTATTTAACTAATTATGTGACTTCTGAAGGTAATTGGTTGCTCCATATCTTATTTAGGGGCTTCATTGCAAAGGGGGTGAATACATATACACGCACCACTTTTCCGTTATTCTTTTTATTTTATTTTTTTAAACAAGTTATTTTTTTCATTTCACTTCACCAATTTGGACTATTTTGTGTATGTCCATTACATGAAATCCAAATAAAAATCCATTTAAATTACAGGTTGCAATGCAACAAAATAGGAAAAACACCAAGGGGGATGAATACTTTTGCAAGGCACTGTATACTATGTATTTTATGGATTGTATTTGTTCAGGCTTTTTTCTGGATCAAAAAGGGGCTTAGGTGGTGGGCGTGGCAGGGGGATCCTAATAAAACACTAAATACTCAATCTACGGCTGATGTCTGTTACAGGCTTGTTTATCACCATAAACCGGCCTAGTCGCTATTTGAATGTCTTATCAGTCATGTGTCTGAGTGTCTGAGTTCTTACACTTTAATATCCAGCATCTCTCTCTCTCTCTCCATTTCTCTCTATCCCTCTTCGCCTCTCTCTCCTCCCTCTCTCCCTCTCCTCTCTCTTACTCTCTCTCTCCTCTCCTTCCCTCTCCTCTCTCTCTTTCTCTCTCTCACTTCTCTTACTCTCTCTCTCTCGCTATTCCCTGTCTGTCTCTCTCTTTGCCCCCCCTTCGCTTTCTCTCTCCCCCATCGGTCTATATATCCCCGCTCCCGCTCCCTCTCTCTCTCTCCATCTCCCTCACTCTCCATCTATATCACCCCTCCCTCTCTCAATCCCCCATCCCTCCCTCCAATTCCCCCTCTCTCTCTCTCTCTCTCTCTCTGCTGGCTGGTTGGGGGATTGTATCTCAGTGTAGACAGAGAGAACTCTCCCCCTCCTCCCCTCCCTCCCTCCCTGCCTCCCTCCCTCTCTCTCTCTCTCCCTTCCTCTCTCTTCTCCTCCCCTCCCGTTCTTTCTGCTGGCTGGGTGATGTGATTGTGTCTCAGTGTAGACAGAGAGAACTCTCCATCAGCAGTAGTCCTGACCTTGTCTGTGTATCTGCTCTGACCTAGGAAGACACACAGCACAGATCATATCACTGGCAGAGCAATGCTCACACACCACACGCACGCAGACAAAATCTCACATTCACACACGGCACAACAGCCCTGCACACAGCAAATTGATTGTGCCTCACCAAACTCCCATGGACAGCAAAAGAGGGCGGGAGAGAGGGAGGGAGGGAGGGAGGGAGGGAGAGAGGGAAGGAAGGAAGGAAGGAAGGAAGGAAGGGAAGGAAGGGAGGAAGGGAGGGAGGGAGGGAGGGAGGAGGGAGGGAGGGAGGGAGGGAGGGAGGGAGGGAGGGAGGAGGGAGGGAGGGAGGGAGGGAGGGAGGGAGGGAGGGAGGGAGGGAGGGAGGCTGAAAAGGAGGTTTCTTGTCTGTGTTTTATTTTATTTTTCATTGTCATGGTTGTTGGATTCATCCAATGTCAGCCTCACCAATTGAGATCATCAGCAAATATGTTATCATTAAAATTACATTAACACAATACATACTTCATGGCCTTATTTTGATTTTTTATTCACCAACAACCTGTTGTCAGAATGACATGAGTCTACCTAAACCATCTAAACTGGAACAACCATTTCAGTAATTGGTGTAACAAGTCCAAGTAACATATTGGATTAGTTTAGAAAAATCTATGTTATTTATATTTGAGTAGCATAAGATTAATGAATCAATCAATGTACATGGAAAACATAGATATTGAAACAAACACTTGTAAAAGCTCTGGTTATTAACACCAACAATGGGATTCTTTACACTAATGAGTGTTTATTTAACACTAACAGAGTTAATTTAACACCTGAATCAACATTATCAATGTTAAAATAAAAATCAACATTAGGTAACACTTGCCAATTTGTTATGTGTTAAACGTCTACTGTCTCTGTCACTGGGCTGATAGTGGCTCTAATCGCCTCTGATAATAGGGGACATAGGCTGCAGAGAGACCGTGACTTTGCCAGGGGCCGAGATGCACACAAAGAGTGTGTGTGTGTCTGTGTCTGTGTCTGTGTCTGTGTGTGTGTCCATCCTGGGGCAGTGATAAAAGTTGAATGACTATGTGTCCCCCTGGCAACCTATTGTCCCATGGCACTGCAAGATGTAGCCTCAACAGACACACTGAATAGATGTTTATTATACACACAACGACACAACACACACACACACATGCACACTAGTGCTGAGCGATTAGTGCTTTTTGTTTTATTTGATGACTTTATTATTTCATTGTAAGTCAACTCATCTCTATAGAGCTGCTGCATATGCTGTCTGACAAAATCAATTTATTTGTAATTCTTCAAAGTAAATAAGGCAGTATTATCCCAGTTTACCTATTTGCTTATTGTCTTGCCTACGCCTAGCGAACAGTTTATAAAATTATATGAGAAAAAAATATTCCATTTTATTTGGAACGGCAAGCCAGACAAAATTAAACAGGCCTATTTATATAATGAATATGAATTCGGAGGACAGAAATGATTAAATATTAAAGCATTAGACCTATCACTAAAAGCTTCAGTCATACAAAAGTTATACTTAAATCCAAACTGGTTCTCTAGCAAATTAGTGAGATTGTCTCACCCAATGTTCAAGAATGGCCTTTTTCCCTTTATTCAGATTACAACCACTCACTTTCAGTTTTTGAAAAGGAAATCATCTCCCAGATATCTGTCACGGTTTCGGCCGATGCTGCTCCTCCTCCTTGCTCGGGCAGGCTTCGGCGGTCGTCGTCCCCGGAGTACTAGCTGCCACCGTTGTATGTTTCGATGTTTGTTTGGTTTTGTCTTCTTTGTACAGCTGTTCCCTGTTAGTGTGATCATGTACCCTATAAGTGTTCCAATTAGGTTTGTGTTTAAACCGAGGATGTCACGTTATCGTTTGTTGTTTTGTTCGTGTGATTACTCATAAAATAAAAATATGTTCACCTTCCACGCTGCGCCTTGGTCCTCTGTTCCCGACGATCGTGACAGAAGATCCCACCACCACTGTGGGAAAACAGCCTGTCTAAATATGGTTCCCAATCAGAGACAACCAGCAACAGCTGACACTCGTTGCCTCTGATTGAGAACCACTCTGGCCAACATAGAAATACAACAACTAGAATACACAAAGGAAACTCACACCCTGGCTCAACATACAAGTGTCCCCAGAGCCAGGGCGTGACAGTACCACCCCCTAAAGGCGCGGACTCCGACCGCGCCAACCAAATACCACAGGGGAGGGACCGGGTGGGCACTCCGCCTTGGCGGCGGATCCGGCTCCGGGCATGATCCCCACTCCCTCTCTAACCCCCCAAAGTACCCCTGGTCCGGTCTGGCCCTGCTGACCGGAGCTGAACTGAACACTGGTGGAGCGGATTGCTCTAGCTCCGGCGTGGAGCAGCTGACCGGTGCCGGACCAGGCACCGGTGGAACAGGCACGGGCTGTGCCGGACTGACGACGCACACCACTGGCTTGGTGTGGGGAGCAGGAACGGACCCGACCGGGCTGACGAAGCGCACCACTGGCTTGGTGCGGGGAGCAGGAACGGGCCGAGCCGGGCTGACAAAGCGCACCACTGACTTGGTGCGGGGAGCAGGAACGGGCCGAGCCGGGCTGACGGAGCGCACCACTGACTTGGTGCGGGGAGCAGGAACGGGCCGAGCCGGGCTGACGACGCGCACCATTGGCTTGGTGCGGAGAGCAGGAACAGGCCGGACCGGGCTGGCGACGCGCACCACAGGCTCGATGCGAGGGACAGGAACAAGCCGGACCGTACTGGGGACACACACCACTGGCCCTACGCGGGGATCAGGAACGGGCCGGACCGGACTGGTAACACACCCCAGTACCTCTCGCCGTGCCTCTACACTTTCCTTCCCCTTTAATACCAGTGGCCCCCGTAACCTGGCGGCCTCCTCTGCCAACCCGCTGGACCGCTCTATCGCGGCCTCCTGCTGCCCCGTCGTCCACGGCGTGAGCCCCCCCCTAAAAAATTTCTGGGCGGCTCTCCTCTTGGACCAGGCCTCCATATCTCTAGCCAGACACTCACTCCACTGCTTCAAAGTCCAACCTCTCTGCTCTTCACTTGGCTTGGCCCAGTCGAGACTCTTACTCCACTGCTCCAAAGTCCATCCTCTCTCCTCTTCACGCTGCTTGGTCCAGGTATGGTGGGATCTTCTGTCTCCTCCTGTTCGGTGTGCGCCCAGTGTAAGGCGCCCAGACACTTGCCCAGGGGTAAGTTACAACCCCTGCCCGTTCCACAACGACCCTGGTCCCACCTCTCGGTGGATTTTGTTACAGACCTTCCCCCCTCTCAGGGGAATACCACCATCCTGGTCGTTGTGGACCGGTTCTCTAAGGCCTGTCGTCTCCTCCCTATGTCGGGTCTTCCTACTGCCCTACAGACCGCTGAGGCACTATTTACCCACGTCTTCCGGCATTACGGGGTACCCGAGGATATAGTGTCTGATCGAGGTCCCCAGTTTACCTCCCGAGTCTGGAGAGCGTTCATGGAGCATTTGGGGGTCTCGGTGAGCCTTACCTCGGGGTACCACCCGGAGAGCAATGGGCAGGTAGAACGAGTGAACCAGGATGTGGGTAGGTTTCTGAGGTCGTATTGCCAGGGCCGCCCGGAGGAGTGGGCTAGGTATATTCCCTGGGCAGAGATGGCCCAAAACTCTCTCCGCCACTCCTCCACCAACCTAACCCCTTTCCAATGTGTGTTAGGGTACCAGCCGGTTCTGGCACCATGGCATCAGAGCCAGATCGAGGCCCCTGCGGTGGATGAGTGGGTAAGGCGCTCGGAGGAGACGTGGAACGCTGCACACGTCCATCTGCAGCGGACCATCCGTCGACACAAGGCGAGCGCCGATCTCCACCGCAGTGAGGGGCCGGTGTAAGCACCTGGAGATCGAGTCTGGCTCTCGACCAGAAATCTGCCCCTCCGCCTGCCCTGCCGGAAGCTGGGTCGGCGGTTTGTGGGGCCGTTTAAAGTCCTGAGAAGATTGAACGAGGTGTGTTATAGGTTACAACTGCCTATTGAGTATAAGAATATTAACCCCTCGTTCCATGTGTCTCTTCTCAGGCCGGTGGTAGCTGGTCCACTCCAGGAAGGTGAGATAGGAGAGACTCCTCCGCCCCCACTGGACATCGAGGGGTCTCCGGCGTACACCGTTCGGTCCATCTTGGACTCGAGACGTCGGATGGGGGGTCTCCAGTATCTTGTGGAGTGGGAGGGGTACGGCCCGGAGGAACGATGCTGGGTGCCGCGGAGGGACATCCTAGACCCGTCTCTCCTGTCAGAGTTCCACCGGGGGCACCCCTCGCGCCCTGCTCCGCGTCCTCCTGGTCGTCCCCGAGGCCGGGGTCGGCGCACGGCTGGAGCCGCGCGTCAAGGGGGGGGTACTGTCACGGTTTCGGCCGAGGCTGCTCCTCCTCCTTGCTCGGGCAGGCTTCGGCGGTCGTCGTCCCCGGAGTACTAGCTGCCACCGTTGTATGTTTCGATGTTTGTTTGGTTTTGTCTTCTTTGTACAGCTGTTCCCTGTTAGTGTGATTATGTACCCTATAAGTGTTCCAATTGGGTTTGTGTTTAAACCGAGGACGTCACGTTATCATTTGTTGTTTTGTTCGTGTGATTACTCATAAAATAAAAATATGTTCACCTTCCAAGCTGCGCCTTGGTCCTCTGTTCCCGACGATCGTGACAATATCACTATTTCTAAAACAAGCCATAGAAAGTTGGTTGCATATTCAATTTAATCCTCCAGGAACGACAGAACAAATAATGCAACAAATATTGTGGTTAAACTCAAATATACTAATTGACAAAAAAAGTTTTTGGGGACAAAATGTTTAAAAAAGGTATAATCTTTGTAAATGATATCATCGGTAGGACTGGTGGAGTTATGTCGCACATGCAGCTAACAAAAACATATGGAAATGTCTGCTCTACCCAAAACAATTACAACCAAATAATTGCAGCCTTACCACAAAAATGGAAGAGGAAAGTGGAAGGAGGAGAAAGTAAGGAATTTGTCTGTCGGCCTTGCATTAAAGAACATAATTGGTTAAGGAAAACTGTGATAAATAAAAAAGTATATCAGTTTCATTTAAGGACCAAAGGATTGACAGCCGTCCCATATACATTGCAAAATAGTTGGGAAGAGATTTTTGACGTACCGATCCCATGGCATAGTGTTTATGAACTGATACGCAAAACGACACCGGATACAAAACTTAGAATCTTTCAATTTAAATTATTATATACAATTCTTGCTACCAATATAATGTTATTTATATGGGGGATACAATCTTCCCAGCTCTGCAGATTTTGCTGCGAAGAGACAGAATCATTAGATCATTTGTTTTGGTACTGTCCATTTGTAGCTTGTTTTTGGACACAGGTCGAGGAATGGCTAAAGGATTGCAATATTTACCTGGAGCTAACCCTGCAGATAGCACTACTGGGTGATCTGAAAAGTCATAGTCAATCGATCAATAACATAATAATACTATTAGCAAAAATGTTTATTTTCAATTCACAATCTGTAGAAACAATGAGAATAGAAAGGTTCAGAACTTTTGTAAGACATCACAGTACAGTTGAAATATATATGGCAAATAGAAATCCTATTTGGATGGTGTTAAAAGATAGATGGGAGGTGTTGAATGGAATTGTAGGATGGGACTAATAACAACAAACAACAAACAATAACAAGATAACTAATAATGTAGGCACACTGTGTCCATAATAAGTGTATGGGTTGTAGGTTGGGAGCTTTTGTGAAGGAGCACAGTTAGAAAGATATGGCATATAGAAGCAAACCGGATGGACATCATGAAAATGATCGGAGAGGTTGAGAGTAGAAGAAGTTCAGGAGAAAGAACAAACAAAATGTAATTATTGTAAAATTGACTGTGTCCATAAAATGTAGATAGTGGGTATGGGCTGGAAGTAGAGGCCTAGGCGTTGTTGTTCACTAGTTTACTCCAAGTGGGAAATGGGTGGCGGGGTTGGAATGCAGACAATTACATTGATGGAAGTTACAATCTATCTGCAATATTAAGCTGATCTACCCCCCAAAGTAAAAAATAAATAAATAAATATATATATATATATATTTTAAAGTAAATAAGGCATACTTTTATGACTGCTGAATACCAACTATCAATCACTTAGATCATGTATTTTCAGGTAGCGATACCTCACGAAGCAACTGAGAAATGTATCTCTACAGAAGCTGCGCATCCAGCTCACAGAAAAAAACCCTGAACCAAATGAAATTCAAATAAAACAAAAAATAACCGAAATGTGTTTAATTGCTCAGCACTAAAGCACACACAGTCCGTTCTTCACTGGAGCTATCCATGGTGCTGAAATCTTTGCAGTGCAGCGACTGTTGTCACTTGTGGACCCTGACGTACATAACTTCACCACCTTCTCTCCTTTTCCCGTCTGTCAAATACAACAGTCTACTTCTAGCAACAATTGATTGTTACATTACATTACACAAGCTAGGTTTAGGGTTTGGTTTAAGGTTAGGGTTAGGTTTTCAGGTTAGGGTTAGGGTTAAGGTTAGGGTTAGGGTAAGGTTTAGGGGTTAGGGAAAATAGGATTTTGAATGGGACAGAATTTTACAACATGTTGCATCAGACACATACACACACAGAGACTCATCTGCCCTCATCTGACCTCTGCAGCTCTCTCCTCTCTTCTTTCTGTGTGTGTCTCACTCTGTTTTTTTGTTTTTACTGTCTGTCTCCACCCCTCTCTGGTTCTCATTCTGTATCATTCTGTCTTTCTGATTCCATCATATCACTTCTGTATGCAAGGCTAAAGATAATCTATTACACTAACTCAACCACTAGTTGTGTCATCTGACTCATTAAATAATTACAATATATAATAGATGTAATATGTATTCAGTGGCATGCTCCTCCAGCCTCTGCCAGAGAGAGTGTTTACCGTACAATAGCCTTGGCGAATGACTACACACACACACACACACACACACACACACACACACACACACACACACACACACACACAGCTTTAGTTTCTATTAGGGTGATTTACAGTTGATCTTTAGCTCCAGGGAGACAGAGAGAACCCTTTTACTTTCCAATTTAGGAACAGTAGTATTTAGCTATGTCTCTCTCTCTCTCTCTCTCGCCCCGAACCATCGGAACACCTGCCAGGCACAAACATTCATGGATTCCAAAGAATAATATATATACAGTGGTTAGAACAAGTATTTGATACACTGCCGATTTTGCAGGTTTTCCTACTTACAAAGCATGTAGAGGTCTGTAATTTTTATCATAGGTACACTTCAACTGTGAGAGACGGAATCTAAAACAAAAATCCAGAAAATCATCAGCATTTTATTGCATGACATAAGTATTTGATACATCAGAAAAGCAGAACTAAATATTTGGTACAGAAAACTTTGTTTGCAATTACAGAGATCATACGTTTCCTATAGGTCTTGACCAGGTTTGCACACACTGCAGCAGGGATTTTGGCCCACTCCTCCATACAGACCTTCTCCAGATCCTTCAGGTTTCGGGGCTGTCGCTGGGCAATACGGACTTTCAGCTCCCTCCAAAGATTTTCTATTGGGTTCAGGTCTGGAGACTGGCTAGGCCACTCCAGGACCTTGAGATGCTTCTTACGGAGCCACTCCTTAGTTGCCCTGGCTGTGTGTTTCGGCTCGTTATCATGCTGGAAGACCCAGCCACGACCCATCTTCAATGCTCTTACTGAGGGAAGGAGGGTGTTGGCCAAGATCTCACGATACATGGCCCCATCCATCCTCCCCTCAATATGGTGCAGTCGTCCACCCCTTTGCAGAAAAGCATCCCCAAAGAATGATGTTTCCACCTCCATGCTTCACGGTTGGGATGGTGTTCTTGGGGTTGTACTCATCCTTCTTCTTCCTCCAAACACGGCGAGTGGAGTTTAGACCAAAAAGCTCTATTTTTGTCTCATCAGACCACATGACCTTCTCCCATTCCTCCTCTGGATCATCCAGATGGTCATTGGCAAACTTCAGACGGGCCTGGACATGCACTGGCTTGAGCAGGGGGACCTTGCGTGCGCTGCAGGATTTTAATCCATGACGGCGTAGTGTGTTACTAATGGTTTTCTTTGAGACTGTGGTCACAGCTCTCTTCAGGTCATTAACCAGGTCCTGCCGTGTAGTTCTGGGCTGATCCCTCACCTTCCTCATGATCATTGATGCCCAACGAGGTGAGATCTTGCATGGAGCCCCAGACTGAGGGTGATTGACTGTCATCTTGAACTTCTTCCATTTTCTAATAATTGCACCACCAATTGTTGCCTTCTCACCAAGCTGCTTGCCTATTGTCCTGTAGCCCATCCCAGCCTTATGCAGGTCTACAATTGTATCCCTGATGTCCTTACACAGCTCTCTGGTCTTGGCCATTGTGGAGAGGTTGGAGTCTGTTTGATTGAGTGTGTGGACATGTGTCTTTTATACAGGTAACGAGTTCAAACAGGTGCAGTTAATACAGGTAATGAGTGGAGAACAGGAGGGCTTCTTAAAGAAAAACTAACAGGTCTGTGAGAGCCGGAATTCTTACTGGTTGGTAGGTGATCAAATACTTACGTCATGCAATAAAATTCAAATTAATTACTTTAAAATCATACAATGTGATTTTCTGGATTATTGTTTTAGATTCTGTCTCTCACAGTTGAAGTGTACCTATGATAAAAAATTACAGACCTCTACATGCTTTGTAAGTAGGAAAACCTGCAAAATCGGCAGTGTATCAAATACTTGTTCTCCCCACTGTATATATATATATATATAAACAGTGAGGGAAAAAAGTATTTGATCCCCTGCTGATTTTGTACGTTTGCCCACTGACAAAGAAATGATCAGTCTATATTTTTAATGGTAGGTTTATTTGAACAGTGAGAGACAGAATAACAACAACAAAATCCAGAAAAACGCATGTCAAAAATTTTATGAATTGATTTGCATTTTAATGAGGGAAATAAGTATTTGACCCCCTCTCAATCAGAAAGATTTCTGGCTCCCAGGTGTCTTTTATACAGGTAACGAGCTGAGATTAGGAGCACACTCTTAAAGAGAGTGCTTCAAATCTCAGCTTGTTACCTTTATAAAAGACACCTGTCCACAGAAGCAATTAATCAATCAGATTCCAAACTCTCCACCATGGCCAAGACCAAAGAGCTCTCCAAGGATGTCAGAGACAAGATTGTAGACCTACACAAGACTGGAATGGGCTACAAGACCATCGCCAAGCAGCTTGGTGAGAAGGTGACAACAGTTGGTGCGATTATTCACAAATGGAAGAAACACAAAAGAACTGTCAATCTCCCTCGGCCTGGGGCTCCATGCAAGATCTCACCTCGTGGAGTTGCAATGATCATGAGAACGGTGAGGAATCAGCCCAGAACTACATGGGAGGATCTTGTCAATGATCTCAAGGCAGCTGGGACCATAGTCACCAAGAAAACAATTGGTAACACACTATGCCGTGAAGGACTGAAATCCTGCAGCACCCGCAAGGTCCCCCTGCTCAAGAAAGCACATATACAGGCCCGTCTGTAGTTTGCCAATGAACATCTGAATGATTCAGAGGAGAACTGGGTGAAAGTGTTGTGGTCAGATGAGACCAAAATCGAGCTCTTTGGCATTACCTCAACTCGCCGTGTTTGGAGGAGGAGGAATGCTGCCTATGACCCCAAGAACAAAATCCCCACCGTCAAACATGGAGGTGGAAACATTATGCTTTGGGGGTGTTTTTCTGCTAAGGGGACAGGACAACTTCACCGCATCAAAGGGACGATGGACGGGGCCACGTACCGTCAAATCTTGGGTGAGAATCTCCTTCCCTCAGCCAGGGCATTGAAAATGGGTCGTGGATGGGTATTCCAGCATGACAATGACCCAAAACACACGGCCAAGGCAACAAAGGAGTGGCTCAAGAAGAAGCACATTGAGGTCCTGGAGTGGCCTAGCCAGTCTCCAGACCTTAATCCCATAGAAAATCTGTGGAGGGAGCTGAAGGTTCAAGTTGCCAAACGTCAGCCTCGAAACCTTAATGACTTGGAGAAGATCTGCAAAGAGGAGTGGGACAAAATCCCTCCTGAGATGTGTGCAAACCTGGTGGCCAACTACAAGAAACGTCTGACCTCTGTGATTGCCAACAAGGGTTTTGCCACCAAGTGCTAAGTCATGTTTTGCAGAGGGGTCAAATACTTATTTCCCTCATTAAAATGCAAATCAATTGATAAAATTTTTGACATGCGTTTTTCTGGATTTTTTTGTTGTTATTCTGTCTCTCACTGTTCAAATAAACCTACCATTCAAATGATAGACTGATCATGTCTTTGTCAGTGGGCAAACGTACAAAATCAGCAGGGGATCAAATACTTTTTTCCCTCACTGTATATATATATATAAATATATACACTACAGGACAAAAAGTATGTGGACACCTGCTTGTCGAACATCTCATTCCAAAATCATGGGCATTAATATGGAGTTGGTCTCCCCGTTGCTGCTATAACAGCCTCCACTCTTCTGGGAAGGCTTTCCACTAGACGTTGGAACATTGCTGCAGGGACTTTCATTCAGCCACAAGAGCACTGGTGAGGTCGGCCACTGATGTTGGGCGATTAGGCCTGGCTCGCAGTCAGCGTTCCAATTCATCCCAAAGGTGTTCGATGGGGTTGAGGTCAGGGCTCTGTGCAGGCCAGTCATGTTCTTCCACAACAATCTCGACAAACCATTTCTGTATGGACCACAAATGTGCACGGGGCCATTGTCATGCTGAAACAGGAAAGGGCCTTCCCCAAACTGTTGCCACAAAGTTGGAAGCACAGCATTGTCCAGAATTTCATTGTATGCTGTAGTGTTGAGATTTCCTTTCACTGGAACTAAGGGGCCTAGCCCGAACCATGAGAAACAGCGCCAGACCATTATTCCTCCTCCACCAAACTTTAAAGTTGGCACTATGAATTGGGGCAGGTAGCGTTCTCCTGGCATCCGCCAAACCCAGATTCTGTTGGACTGCCAGATGATGAAGCGTGATTCATCACTCCAGAGAACGCGTTTCCACTGCTGCAGTGTCCAATGGTGGCGAACTTTACACCACTCCAGCCGATGCTTGATCTTAGGCTTGTGTGTGACTGCTTGGTCATGGAAACCCATTTCATGAACAGTTCTTGTGCTGACATTGCTTCCAGAGGCAGTTTGGAACTCGGTAGTGGGTGTTGCAACCGAGGACAGACAATGTTTACATGCTACACGCTCGAACACTCAGCAGTTGCTACGCACTTGAGCACTCAGCAGTTCCGTTCTGTGAGCTTGTGTGGCCTACCACTTCGCGGCTGAGCCGTTGTTGCTCCTAGACCTTTCCACTTCACAATAACAGCAGTTACAGTTGACCGGGGCAGCTCTAGCATGGGAGAAATTTGATGAACTGACTTGTTGGAAAGGTGGCACCCTATGACGGTGCCACGTTGAAAGTCACTGACCACTTCAGTAAGGCCATTCTACTGCCAATGTTTGTCTATGGAGATTGCATGGCGGTGTGCTCGATTTTATACACCTGTCAGCCATTCAGGGATCTAACTCCCAGTCAGAGATGGGCAATGTTGTATTACAGTGGGCTGAAATACACTCCAATGTATTTTGCAACAAAACACTTTCGAAAGCTGTAATTTGTATTTTCAAAATACAAAATACTTTTCTATACCATTTCTTTATAGCGGTTCACAATTTTGCGGGCCCCTTTCACCCTACATTGGTATCAAAAGTCTGATGGCACTATGTTGTGATAAGAGCGTCTGCTAAATTAACTAAATGTGTAACTGAACAAAAATATTAACTTTTACTGAGTTATAGTTCATAAGGAAATCAGTCAATTTAAATAAATAAATGAGGCCCTAATCTATGGATTTCACCTGACTGGGAATACAGATATGCATCTGTTGGTCACAGATACCTTAAAAAAAGGTAGGGGCATGGATCAGAAAAACAGTCAGTATCTGGTGTGACCACCATTTGCCATCATGCAGCGTGACACATCTCCTTCGCATAGAGTTGATCAGGCTGTTGATTGTGGCCTGTGGAATGTTGTCCCACTCCTAGTCAATGGCTGTGAGAAGTTGCTGGATATTGGCAGGAACTGGAACACACTGTCGTACACGTCAATCCAGAGCATCCCAAACATGCTCAATGAGTGACATGTCTGGTGAGTATGTAGGCCTTGGAAGAACTGGAACATTTTCAGCTCCAGGAATTGTGTACAGATCCTTGCGACATGGGGCCGTGCATTATCATGCTGAAACATGAGGTGATGGCGCAGATGAATGAGATGACAATGGGCCTCAGGATTTTGTCACAGTATCTCTGTGCATTCAAATTGCCATCGATAAAAGGAAATTGTCTTCATTTTCTGTAGCTTATGCCTGCCCAAACCATGACCCCACCGCCATCATGGGGCACTCTGTTCACAACATTGACATCAGCAAACTGCTTGCCCACACAACGCTATACACGTGGTCTGCAGTTATGAGGCCGGTTGGAAGTAGTGCCAAAAGCTCTAAAATGACTTTGGAGGCGGCTTATGGTAGAGAAATGAACATTCAATTCTATGGCAACACCTCTGGTGGACATTCCTGCAGTCAGCATTCCAATTGCTCACTCCCTCAAAGCATGAGACAGCTGTGGCATTGTGTTGTGGGACAAAACTTCACATTTTAGAGTGGCCTTTTATTGTCCCCAGCACAAGGTGCATCTGTGTAATGATCATGCTGTTTAATCATCTTGATAGACCACACCTGTCAGGTGGATGGATTATCTTGGCAAAGGAGAAATGCTCACTAACAGGGATGAAATACAAATTTGTGCACAAAATTTAAGAGAAATACGTTTTTTGTGCCTATGGAACATTTCTGGGATCTTTTATTTCAGCTCATGAAACATGGGACCAACACTTTACATGTTGCGTTTACATTTACATTTACATTTTAGTCATTTAGCAGACGCTCTTATCCAGAGCGACTTACAGGAGCAATTAGGGTTAAGTGCCTTGCTCAAGGGCACATTTACGTCATTTAGCAGACGCTCTTATCCAGAGCGACTCACAAATTGGTGCATTCACCCTATAGCCAGTGGGATAACCACTTTACAATTTTTTTTTGGGGGGGTAGAAGGATTACTTTATCCCTATCCCAGGTATTCCTTAAAGAGGTGGGGTTTCAAATGTCTCCGGAAGGTGGTGAGTGACTCCGCTGTCCTGGCGTCGTGAGGGAGCTTGTTCCACCATTGGGGTGCCAGAGCAGCGAACAGTTTTGACTGGGCTGAGCGGGAACTATGCTTCCGCAGAGGAAGGGGAGCCAGCAGGCCAGAGGTGGATGAACGCAATGCCCTCGTTTGGGTGTAGGGACTGATCAGAGCCCGAAGGTACAGAGGTGCCGTTCCCCTCACTGCTCCATAGGCAAGCACCATGGTCTTGTAACGGATGCGAGCTTCAACTGGAAGCCAGTGGAGTGTGCGGAGGAGGGGGGTGACGTGAGAGAACTTTTGTTCAGAATATATGTAAAAACGAACAATTGCAAAGCATGGTGAGTATTACTCTAATGAGTTCTGCCCCGAAACAAGGCCAATGACAATACCCATTGTGATTTGCAATTGTTAATTTTCACATATACATTTACATTTTGGTCATTTAGTAGACACTATTATCCAGAATGAGTGCATTCAACTAAGGTAGATAAACAACAACATATCACAGTCATAGCAAGGAAGACATTTCTGTAACACTTACTGAGAATGTTGTTGCTGTTCGGCCAGCTACTTGCAAAAGTATCTTATATTTTATTTTTGAAGCATTGGTCTTTAGGGTATTTTGTAATTGTATTTTGTAATTACTGATTTATGCCAATCCCTACTCCCAGTAGTATCAACTAGGCCTACTGAAGCTATAGCCCTCAAAACAGCTCACTCAAAACGACACAACAGCAATAACAACATCAGCTCTATTGGAAACACACTCTGAAACATCTGATTGGAACCCCAGTAACAGAGCCATGATATATGAACTGCAGTACTCACAGTTAGGGTGAGGCTGTGAGGTGGAGTCAGAAGGCTGTGGATCTTTCTTTACTCTGAACCTGTAGACACACACACAGAATCAACTGAGTACAGAGAAACAGTGCACCAGAGTCATGAGAAAATAGAGAGAACGAAGAGGTCAGAGGTCAGAGGTTAGGTATTGGGGGGAGGGAGGAAGGGAAAAGGATGGTGTGTGTGTGCGCGACATGATCTCACGGTTTTACAAATTTGACTTCAGATTCTGATGTTTATCAACATTTTCTCCAAAATTCAAATTTTGAATGTGCTTCAAACATCACATTTCAAAGTATTTTTGATACCCGGTTGACTCCTCCTGTTCAGCGTCGTTCAATTTCTCCAAACTTCACATTTCTACGAAGTCAAATTTAGAAGTTAACGCTTAAGGTTTTTGATAGGGTTAAAACATTAAGTTTAGGCATTAATTCCAAATAAGATTACACCCATCCACGACCCCCGTCCACAATGCCCTTGCAAAACCCACTTGACAGTAATAGCGTTCCCGATGTCCAATTTTGAAGTCAATCTTGAGCGATCTGCCTGGTGTGTGTGTGAGTGTGCGTGTGTGTGTGTGTGTGTGAAATATACAGGAAGAGAGGAGGAGGAAAGGATAGGGAGTACACTGTCACCTCTACTTCAGTAAAGTCTCTTTTTGAATGGTGTATCCCCCTCTCCTTTCCTCATCTTGTCGTCCTCTCCACCCCCCTCTTGCTCCTGCTATGGCACAAATCCCCTGTTAACAAGAGGCAGTTTGGCTTCAATATTTCCAAAATGGCACCCCATTCCTTTTATAGTGCACTACTTTGTGCACTATGTAGGGAATAGGGTTCCATTTGGTACGCAGGGTGAAATACACATTCTCCACTCTGCTGTCACACCACCATCTACCTTGCCTACCCTATCACACTATACCTCTCTACCTCCTTCCTTCCTTCCTTCTCCATCTCTCCATCCATCCTTTCCTCTCTCACTCTCTCCATCCTTTCCCCTCTCTCTCACTCTCTCCATCCTTTCCTCTCTCTCTCACTCCCTCCATCCTTTCCTCTCTCTCTCTCCATCCTTTCCTCTCTCTCTCTCTCACTCACTCCCTCCATCCTTTCCTCTCTCTCTCACTCTCTCCATCCTTTCCCCTCTCTCTCACTCCCTTCATCCTTCCCTCTCTCTCACTCTCTCCATCCTTTCCTCTCTCTCTCACTCTCTCCATCCTTTCCTCTCTCTCTCACTCTCTCCATCCTTTCCTCTCTCTCACTCTTTCCATCCTTTCCTCTCTCTCTCACTCTCTCCATCCTTTCTTCTCTCTCTCACTCTCTCCATCCTTTCCTCTCTCTCACTCTCACTCTCTCCATCCTTTCCTCTCTCTCTCTCCATGCTTTTTTTCTCTCTCTCGCACTCCCTCCATCCTTTCCTATTTCTCACTCTCTCCATCCTTTCCTCTCTCTCTAACTCTCTCCATCCTTTCCTCTCTCTCTCACTCCCTCCATCCTTTCCTCTCTCTCACTCTCTCCATCCTTTCCTCTCTCTCACTCTCTCCATCCTTTCCTCTCTCTCACTCTCTCCATCCTTTCCTCTCTCTCTCACTCCCTCCATCCTTTCCTCTCTCTCACTCTCTCCATCCTTTCCTCTCTCTCACTCTCTCCATCCTTTTCTCTCTCTCTCTCACTCTCTCCATCCTTTCCTCTCACTCTCTCTCTCCATCCTTTCCTCTCACTCTCTCTCTCCATCCTTTCCTCTCTCTCTCTCTCTCTCCATCCTTCCCCCTCTCACTCTCTTACTCTCTCCATCCTCTCCCCTCTCTCACTCTCACTCTATCTTTCCTGAGAGTTTTATTTGCTTTGTCGTCATGTGTGCTTCATGTGTCTGGTGTTTCAATCGCATGTACAGGCGCATTGTGTGTGTGTGTGTGTGTGCATGTGGATGTGTGTGTGTGTGTATCAACAGATTGCAGTGTGTGATGATGACACGTGATAGTGGTGTCTAATCATGACACAGAGTGATCACACACACCACCTAACCTTTCACAATCCAATAGAGACATGGGATAGAGAGATGACACACACACACACGCACACAAACACACACACACACAGGTATTGCCGCACACTGTATGTGTCTCTCCTGCCAGTGGAGATTACCTCTTGCTCGTTTTCAAAGGATACAGAATGTGCCAGGGGGGAGGATTACACACACACACACACACACTGGCACACACACACTGGCACACACACCGGCACACACAAACACCGGCACACACACACACCGGCACACACACACACACACACACCGGCACACACACACACACACACACACACAAAAAACACAAACACAAACACACACACACCGGCGCACACACACAAACACAGGGAAGAAGAGAGGTGGGAGAGAAGAGAGCAGAAAGACATGACCACTCCATCCCTCCCTCCTCTCTGTCCTTTCTCTCCCTCTCTTTCCATCCCTCCCTCCTCTCTCTCCTTTCTCTCCCTCTCTTTCCATCCCTCCCTCCTCTCTCTCCTTTCTCTCCCTCTTTCCATCCATCCCTCCCTCCTCTCTCTCCTTTCTCTCCCTCTCTTTCCATCCCTCCCTCCTCTCTCTCCTTTCTCTCCCTCTCTTTCCATCCCTCCCTCCTCTCTCTCCTTTCTCTCCCTCTTTCCATCCATCCCTCCCTCCTCTCTCTCCTTTCTCTCCCTCTCTTTCCATCCCTCCCTCCTCTCTCCTTTCTCTCCCTCTCTTTCCATCCCTCCCTCCTCTCTCTCTATTCTCTCCCTCTCTTTCCATCCTTCCCTCGTCTCTCTTTCTCTCTCTCTCTACCTCGCTCTCTCTCTCTCGCTCTCACAAACCCACACACACAGTGGTTCTGTTGAGGATGTTTTTTCTCTTCTCCTAAAAGCAAAACAAAAATGTAATGTTTCATTTGATCAGAGGCTGTTGTCTGAGTGATCAGAGGCTGTTGTCCCAATGGGACCTGGTCAAAAGTAGTGCACTACATAGGGAGTAGAGTGCCTTTTGGGATGCACAATCTGAATTTTGAGCTTAAAGTCACAGTAGATTTTTACCCGAAGAGAGCAGATCAGGGAGGAAACAAAACAACAAATGTAGAGGAGTGTAAACCAGATGGAGAGATGGTCTTTCATCGCCAAGCAGCTTTTAGAAAACACACACACACACAGAGACCCTGGCTTGTGCTGTCTCTCTCTCTCTCTCTTCTCTCTCCCTCCTGCTCTCTCTTTCTCTCTTTCTCTCTCGCTCTCTCTCTCTCTCTTTCTCTCTTGCTCTCTCTCTCTCTCCCCCCCTCTTCGTTTCTTTCTCTGTATACCTCTCTCCCACCCTTCCTCCCTCCATCACTTCCTCCTTCCTTCCCCCTCTCTTTTACCATCTTTCCTTCAATTCTGGGCAATTAAAAATGTTTATCCTACAATAAGAGAACAGAGAGGGAAAACATATGGAAGATGTTCCTCAGTGGTGAAGCTATCATGCCAACCAGCAGGTCTCCATGGTAACAGAGAGAGGAATGACAAGTGGCTCATAGTCAAAGAGACACAGGCTGTCCCAAATGGCACTCTATTCCCTGTATAGTGCACTACTTTTGACCAGGGCCCTCATGACTAAAAGTAGTGGACTATGTAGGGAATAGGATGCTATTTGGTACACACCCCAGAGAGAGGCTTGAGGAGCCTTGTTGCTACAACACTAGCTTTAACTAGACTTTGGTCCAAGCTACTTCTCTTTAATTGTGTTTCTGTGTGTGCGTGCATGTCTGTGTGTGTGTGTGTGTGTGTGTGTGTGTGTGTGTGTGTGTGTGTGTGTGTATGTGTGTATGTGTTCATTATGATTGAGCAATACACTCTCTCTCTGTCTTTATGACCTAAGACCCTGATACAGTGAGGTCAAGAAATATAATCAACAGCCACACAGCCAGGAAGGTGAGACCATGAGAAAACACACAGATGATTCCATCACACTAAACTAACTACAACTCCCATGAGGCTTTTCTGTTAACTGACTGTCTGTCTGTTTCATATATCATGGGAGTTTGAGTTTACTGTGTATATGTGCCTTCAGAAAAAAGTCATACCCCTTGACTCATTCAACATTTTGTTGTGTTACAGCCTGAATTCAAAATGGATTAAATATATGTTTTTCTCTCACCCTTCTACACACTATATATACCCCATAATGACAAAGTGAAAAACATATTTTTAGAAATGTTTGCAAATGTATTGAAAACGAAATACAGAAATATCTCATTTACATAAGTATTCACACCCCAGAGTAAATACTTTGTAGAAGCACCTTTGGCAGCGATTACAGCTGTAAGTCTTTCTGGGTAAGTCTCTAAGAGCTTTCAGCACCTGGATTGTGTTCTGTGTAATTGGTTGTTGATCATTGCTAGACAACCATTTAGTTCATCATAACTTATTTAATTTGTAGCCTAATAAACTGCATGGTTTCCCGAGTCGTAGTGGGAGGACCACACACCATATCATCGCGTGACTCCAAATGTAATTTGATATGATGGTTATTATATCAATATTTGCGCATAAAGGCATTTCCACAGCCATTTACCGCATAAATCATTTTACCGACACAAAAAGATCCCACCATGTCGAACGAACAAATCACAATGAAACTTCCTGTTTCATAGCTGTCGGGACTTTTTTTTATACTAAATTACTTTACTCGCATAAAAACTGTGGTTACAGATAGACTTTCTTCTAAGATAAAGAAAGACAATAAAAAGAGAAGCAGCAAGGAGCTTTTCAGGAGACCAGGGAAGTCTCTCAAGTTGGGTTTAATTAGATATAATTTAATTTACCTTTAATAGTGCAGCCCATTTGTGTTGGCAATTAGCCAGACAAAATCCACTGTTTAACATTAAATAGTGACTGAATTTATCCTCAAGCCGATTACTTTTTTCCTCATTGTTAGGCTATCTGATTTGTAATTTTTATTAAAAGTATATAAATATGCAGCTAAATAGCAGCTAAATACTGTATGCTATATACATTTAGCTATAGATAGTAGGCTATACAACATCATTAAACAATCCCTAGTAAGCTAGTGTTTTGAGGGTGGACTGACTGTATTATTTGGCATTAATAGACTGGTTTTATGCACTTTCTATCTAAGCTGGAAGAGAGCGTGAGGACAGCTCACATCATGTAGGTTCAGGTACGCTATACAGAACAGTTGTATATTCAAAAAAGTCCATCGGTAGCTGATTAGTATCCTGTAGAAAATTTATTTTACATACTGGAATGTTCGAATTTCCGACTGAACAAGTAATTACATTATTGCCGCCAGTCAGCAGTCTAAATAAATGGCAGCATTGCGACACCATGTATAGTTTTTGAAATATTAGGCTTAACATGAGAAAATTACAACCAAATAGACCTACCAATAACATTTATACATTAGCTAAAGCAAAGCTATATGCTACTGTACATGCCCTGGCACCACAGAAAGCCTATCATTGATACAATGTCGTAATTTCAGTGGCACACCCCAACACTCAGACATAATTTACAAACTAAGCATGTGTGTTTAGTGAGTCCGCCAGATCAGAGGCTGTTCTCTTGATAAGTGTGTGCATTGGACCATTTTCCAGTCCTGCTAAGCATTCAAAATGTAACAAGTACTTTTGTGTCAAGGAAAATGTATGGAGTAAAAAGTACATTATTTTCTTCAGGAATGTAGTGAAGTAAAAGTAAAAGTAGTGAAAACTATAAATAGTAAAGTAAAGTACTGATTTCCCAAAAAACTACTTAAGTAGTAATTTAAAGTCATTTTAATTAAGTACTTTACTCCACTGCTTGCGAGGGGTCCAGAGAAACTGCGTTACGCCAGTGGTTCTCAATTCTCTCCTCAGGGAACCTCAGCTGTTCCAGAGGTAGCTCACTTAATTCAACAAATTAATTAACACAATCATAACACTTTTAATGATATAAAATGGCTGACCAGAATAAAAAAAAACTGTATGGTTCTTTTCTTTAAAAGGATCTACAAAGAACCTTTCAGATTGAGAAAGGTACTTTTTAGAACCATTCTCCATAAAGGTTATATAAAGAACCATATGAAAGGGTACTATATAGACCCCAAAAGGGTTGTAACCATAGCAGAATTGTTTTGGGGTGCTATATAGAAACTTTTTTTATGTTTTTTTTATAGAACCTTAGGAAAGGGTTCTTTATAGCACCATATACGTTCCATTTAGAACCTTATGAGCATGGTTCTTTATTGAACATTCAAAAAAGTGTTCTATATAACACCAAAAAGGGTTCCACTATGTTTACAAGCCAAATAACCCCTATAACAATAACAATTCAAACACTATAAAGGAAAAGGGTGCCATTTGGGACGCAGCATCAGCCTCCGAGAGGCAGCAGGGGAAACCATGCAGACCCTGGGTATGACAGAACGCTTATGGATATTCATATTTTCTTTCCCTGTCATTGGTTGTTTATTTACCGTCGTTCCGACCCACTCTCCCTCTGTTATTGAGACAATCCATCCTGTTAAACAACAACATTTGTGTAAGGGGGAAAGGGTGTATACAGGGATTGTGCGAGCGCATGCGTGTGTGTCTATTCTGATATGACAAGGAAAGGAAGAACATTATAGGAATGTAATGAGAGCGTTGTGAGAACGCTATTAGCGGGCTGTAAGAGGACCAGCCAAGTGTAGCATCCGTGTTTGTGAGAACACTTTGAAAACATCTTGAGAGCACTTCCATTGTGAGCAATTTCTCAAGCAAACTTGTGTTTTACTGCTTCTACGCTGTCCTTCCTCCACCTCTTTTCTCTGTTTGTCTAATCCTTTCTTTCTCTATCTCTGTAACAGTTTCTCTCTCTGCTGTTTTGCTCGCTCTTTCTCTTGGCCTTTGTCTCTTGCCAATTCCACCCTATTCCCTACATAGTACATCTCTCTCTCTCTCTCTCTCTCTCTCTCTCTCTCTCTCTCTCTCTCTCTCTCTCTCTCTCTCTCTCTCTCTCTCTCTCTTTCTCCCTCTCTCGCTCCATTTGTCCTCCTATGTACGTCTACATCTCTTTTAATCTCTCCCCCTCCCGTCGGCCTTACATTGTTTAAAATACAGCTTTACATATCTCCAGCAGGCACCCACCTGGCACAGTCCGTGTGCTGGGTGCCCATATGCACATACGTGTATGTATATTATCCACAGGTGTTTCATACTAATGTTGATCCACTCCTAAAGTGAGAGAGAGAGAGAGAGAGAGAGAGAGGGAGAGAGAGAGAGAGAGAGAGAGAGAGAGGGATAGATAGAGAGAGATAGATAGAGAGAGAGAGAGAGTGAGAGAGAGGGGGAGAGAGAGAGAGAGGGGGAGAGAGAGGGAGAGAGAGAGAGAGAGAGAGGGAGAGAGAGAGAGAGAGAGAGAGAGAGAGAAAAGAGAGAGAGAGAGAGAGAGAGAGAGAGAGAGAGAGAGGGGGATGGAGAGAGAGAGAGAGAGAGAGAGAGAGAGAGAGAGAGAGAGAGAGAGAGAGAGAGAGAGCTCCTGTCCCCTGGTAAGGAGAGACTAATAAACCAAGGTGCTGTTCCTCCCTCTCCTTCCTTTTTTTTCTCATGCCTCAGGCCCTTCTCTTTAAAACCGAGGGAGGGAGGGAAATAAAGAGTTATTTATCCACCATGACATGGACTGAGAAAAAGAGAAGAAGAGACAGGGAGAAAGAAAAAAATACTGAAAGAGGATTATTAGCTTAGTTTCACAGCAGCCAGGTAAACATTAGTCACTGTTGATGCTGTGTCAAAGTCAGGTACAATAGTTGACTGAAAGTTCTGTTTATTGTGTAGATGTGAGATTGGTTGAGAATCAATTGGCGTCCCACTGTGTGAATATAAAAAAGTATATGTGTCTCAACCACAGAGATCCTATCAAATTACTCTAATATGTAATTCTATGGTCTCAACTCCCTCACCCTCCTCACCTCCAGTCAAAAACTTCCAGAGCAGAGGGGAAGAGAGGAAAAATAAAGTCAAGAGAGAAAGAGAGCAAAGGAGAGAAACAAAGACTGTTAATGTGCTCCTTCAAATTGAAAAGAAAAGAATTCACCTCCGGTCTGATCGAGAATCCAATTCCCTCCAATCCACTGTGATTGGCATTGAGCTGTGTGTGTGCGTGTGTGTCTGTGTCTGTGTGTGTGTGTGTGTGTGTGTGTGATTGACATTGAGCAGGGTAAACAAGGATGGATTGTTTGTCCGTTAGCCCCGTGTGGCGTGAAACCACCACTTAAATAGAAAGTGACAGATACCCACCCCCTTTTTCTTTCACTCCCTCGCTCCCTCTCTTTATTTGTCCCTCTCTTTCTTCATTCTTTCTCTTTCCATTTTCCTTTTCTTCTGTCTGGTTCTCTCTTTCTATGTCCCTCCTTTATTCTCGTTCCTTTGCGTTTTATCTCTAATAATAATAATAATAATAATAATAATAATACATGGGACTTACACAGCGCTTTGTCCACCTTCCCTTGCTACTTCTTGCTCTCTGCCACTGTCTCTCTGTCTCTCTGTCTCTCTGTCTCTCTGTCTCTCTGTCTCTCTGTCTCTCTGCTACTGTCTCTCTGTCTCTCTGTCTCTCTGCCACTTTCTCTCTGTCTCTCTGTCTCTCTGCTACTGTCTCTCTGTCTCTCTGTCTCTCTGCCACTGTCTCACTGTCTCTCTGTCTCTCTGCTACTGTCTCTCTGTCGCTCTGTCAATGTATCTTTGTCTCTCTGTCTCTCTGTATCTCTGCCACTGTTTATGTCTCTCTGTATCTCTGCCACTGTCTATGTCTATCTGTCTTTCTGTCTCTATGTCTCTATGTCTCTCTGTCTCTCTGTCTCTCTGTCTCTCTGTCTCTCTGCTACAGTCTCTCTGTAAATCTGTCTCTCTGTGTCTCTGCTATAATCTCTTTGTCTCTCTGACTCTCTGCTATGGTCTATTTGTCTCTCTGTCTCTCTGCTACTGTCTCTCTGTCTCTATGTCTGTCACGCCCTGGCTCTGGGGACTCTTTAATGTTGAGCCAGGGTGTGTAGGTTCTATGTTATAGTTTTCTATGTTTTGTTCTAGATCATTTATATATGTGTTGGCCAGGGTGGTTCCCAATCAGAGACAGCTGTAGCTCGTTGTCTCTGATTGGGAACCATACTTAGGCAGCCTGTTGGCACTAGTTATTTGTGGGATCTTGTTCCGGAAGGTTTGTGTTCAACCCAGGACTTCACGTATCGTTTGTTTTGTTGTTTTGGTTCGTGTTGTGTACTGAAATAAAAGAATGTACGCATATCACGCTGCGCCTTGGTCCGCTTCATCATGTAAGGATCGTGACAGAAGATCCCACCTCGACTGGATCAAGCAGCGTGACGAGGAGAGAGGATGGACCTGGGAGGAGATGAGTGAGAGTCTGGCAAGAGGGATGGAGGCCATGAGGCCAGTGGTGTGTGTTCCCAGTACGGTCAGGCCCGTTCCTGCTCCCCGCACTAAGCCTGTGGTGCGCGTCGCCAGCCCGGTCCGGCCTGTTCCTGCTCCCCGCACCAAGCCAATGGTGCGCGTCGTCAGTCCGGTCCGGCACGTTCCTGCTCCCCGCACCAAGCCAGTGGTGCGCGTCGTCATTCCGGCACGGTCCGTGCCTGTTCCACCGGTGCCTGGTCCGGCACCGGTCAGCTGCTCCACGCCGGAGCCAGAGCAATCCGCTCCACCGGTTTTCAGTCCAGATCCGGCCAGAGGGGTCAGACCAGACCAGGGGCGCAACGGGGGGGTAGAGAGAGTGTGGTGGTCACGCCCGGAGCCGGATCCGCCTCCGAGGCGGAATGCCCACCCGGCCCCTACCCTCTTGTGTTTGTGTGGCGCGGTCGCAGTCCGTGCCTTTGGGGGGGGTACTGTCACGCCCTGGCTCTGGGGACTCTTTAATGTTGAGCCAGGGTGTGTAGGTTCTATGTTATAGTTTTCTATGTTTTGTTCTAGATCATTTATATCTGTGTTGGCCAGGATGGTTCCCAATCAGAGACAGCTGTAGCTCGTTGACTCTGATTGGGATCCATACTTAGGCAGCCTGTTGGCACTAGTTATTTGTGGGATCTTGTTCCGGAAGGTTTGTGTTCAACCCAGGACTTCACGTATCGTTTGTTTTGTTGTTTTGGTTCGTGTTGTGTACTGAAATAAAAGAATGTACGCATATCACGCTTCATCATGTAACGATCGTGACAATGTCTCTCTGTAACTCTGTCTCTCCATCTCTCTGTCTCTCTGCTACTGTCTCTCTGTCTCTCTGTCTCTCTGCTACTGTCTCTCTGTCTCTCTGCTACTGTCGCTCTGTCTCTCTGTCTTTCTTCTACTGTCTCTCTGTCTCTCTGCTACTGTCGCTCTGTATCTTTGTCTCTCTGTAACTCTGTCTCTCCATCTCTCTGTTTCTCTGCTACTGTCTCTCTGTCTCTCTGTCTCTCTGTCTTTCTTCTACTGTCTCTCTGTCTCTCTGCTATTGTCTCTCTGTATCTCTGTCTCTCTGCTACTGTCTCTCTGTCTATCTGTCTCTCTGCTAATGTCTCTCTGTCTCTCAGTCTCTCTGCTACTATATCTCTGTCTCTCTGTCTCTCTGCTATTGTCTCTGTCTCTCTGTCTCTCTTCTACTGTCTCTCTGTCTCTTTGCTACTGTCTCTCTGTCTTTCTGTCTCTCTATATCTCTGTCTCTCTATCTCTCTGTCTCTCTGCTACAGTCTTTCTGTCACTCTGTCTCTCTGCTACTTTCTCTCTGTCTCTCTCTCTCAGTTACTGTCTCTCTGTCTCTCTGTCTCTCTGCTACTGTCTCTCTGCCACTCTGCTTCTCTGCTTCTGACTCTCTGTCTCTCTGTTTCTCTGTGTCTCTGCTATTGTCTCTCTGTCTCTCTGCTACTGTCTCTCTGTCTCTCTGTCTCTCTGTCTCTCTGCTACTGTCTCACTGTCTTCTGTCTCTCTGCTACTGTCTCTCTTTCTCTATGTCTCTATGTGTCTCTTCTACTACCTCTCTTTCACTCTGTCTCTCTGTGTCTCTACTATTGTCTGTCTGTCTCTCTGTCTCTCTGTTACTGTCTCTCTGTCTCTCTGTCTCTCTGCCACTGTCTCTCTGTCTCTCTGTCTATCTGCTACTGTCTCTCTGTCTCTCTGCTACTGTCTCTCTGTCTCTCTGCCACTGTCGCTTTGCCACTGTCTCTCTGTTTCCCCGTCTCTCTGGCTCTCTGCCAATATATCTCTGTCTCTCTGTTTCTCTGTCTCTCTGTCTCTCTGTCTATATGTCTTTCTGTCTCTGTGCTACTGTCTCTCTGTTTCTCTCTATCTCTCTCTCTCTCTACCACTGTCTCTCTGTCTCTCTGCTACTGTCTCTCTGTCTCTCTGCTACTGTCTCTCTGTCTCTCTGTCACTGTCTCTCTGTCTCTCTGCCACTGTCGCTTTGCCACTGTCTCTCTGTTTCCCCGTCTCTCTGGCAATATATCTCTGTTCTTCTGTCTCTCTGTCTCTCTGTCTCTCTACCACTGTCTCTCTGTCTCTCTGCTACTGTATCTCTGTCTCTCTGCCAATGTCTCTCTGTATCTCTGTCTCTCTGTCTCTCTGTCTCTCTGCAACTGTCTCTCTGTCTCTCTGCTACTGTCTCTCTGTCTCTCTGCTACTGTCTCTCTGTCTCTATGTGTCTCTTCTACTGTCTCTCTGCCACTCTGTCTCTCTGCTACTGTCTCTCTGTCTCTCTTCTACTGTCTCTCTGTCTCTCTGCTACTGTCTCTCTGTCTCTCTGTCTCTCTGCCTCTGTCTCTCGGTCTCTCTGCTAATGTCTCTCTGTCTCTCTGCCACTGTCTCTAAGTATCTCTGTCTCTCTGCTACTGTCTCTCTGTCTCTCTGCCTTTGTCTCTCGGTCTCTCTGTCTCTGTCTCTCTGCTACTGCCTCTCTGTCTCTCTGTCTCTCAGATACCATCTTTCTGTCTCTCTGTCTCTCTGCCACTGTCTCTCTGTCTCTCTGCCACTGTCTATCTGTCTCTCTGTCTCTCTGCTAATGTCTCTCTGCTACTGTCTCTCTGTCTCTCTGTCTCTCTGCTTCTGTCTCTCTGTCTCTCTGAATCTCTGTCTCTCTGCTATTGTCTCTCTGTCTCTATGTCTATCTGCTACTGTCTCTCTGTCTCTCTACAACTGTCTCTCTGTCTCTCTGCTACTGTCTCTCTGTCACTGTCTGTCTGTATCTCTGTCTCTCTGCTACTGCCTCTGTCTCTCTGCTACTGTCTCTCTGTTTCTCTGTCTCTCTTCTATTGTCTATCTGTCTCTCTGTCTCTGTTACTGTCTCTCTGTCTCTCTGCTACTGTCTCTCTGTCTCTCTGCTACTGTCTCTCTGTCTCTCTGTCTCTCTGTCTCTCTGATACTGTGTCTCTGCTATTGTCTCTCTGTCTCTCTGTCTCTCTGCTACAGTCTCTCTGTCTCTCTGTCTCTCTGTCTCTCCGTCTGTCTTATGTCTGTCTGTCTCTCTGTCTCTTTTTGTCTCTCTGCTACTGTCTCTCTGTCTTTCTGTCTCTCATCTACCATCTTTCTGTCTATCTGTCTCTCTGTCTGTCTGTTACTGTCTCCATGTCTCTCTGCTACTGTCTCTCTGTCTCTTTGTCTCTCTGCTTCTGTCTCTCTGTCTCACTGTCTCAATTTCTCTGTGCTACTGTCTCTCTGTCTCTCTGTCACTGTCTCTCTGTCTCTCTGCCACTGTCGCTTTGCCACTGTCTCTCTGTTTCCCCGTCTCTCTGGCTCTCTGCCAATATATCTCTGTGCTACTGTCTCTCTGTCTCTCTGTCTCTCTACCACTGTCTCTCTGTCTCTCTGCTACTGTATCTCTGTCTCTCTGCCACTGTCTATCTATCTCTCTGTCTCTCTGCTACTGTCTCTCTGTCTCTCTATCTCTCTGCAACTGTCTCTCTGTCTCTCTGTCTCTCTGCTATTGTCTCTCTGTCTCTCTGCCACTCTGTCTCCCTGCTACTGTCTCTCTGTCTCTGTGTCTCTCTTCTATTGTCTCTCTGTCTCTATTTCTCTCTGTCTCTCTGTCTCTCTGCTACTGTCTCTCTTTCTCTCTTTCTGTTTTTCTCTCTGTCTCTCTGCTATTGTCTCTCTGTATCTCTGTCTCTCTGCTACTGTCTCTCTGTCGCTCTGTCTCTCTGCTACTGTCTCTCTGTCTCTCTTTCTCTCTGCCACTGTCTCTCCATCTCTATGTTTCTCTGCTACTGTCTCTCTGTCTCTGTGTCTCTCTGCTACTGTCTCTCTGATACTGTCTCTCTGTCTCTCTGTCTCTCTGCTATTGTCTCTATGTATCTCTATCTCTCTGCTACTGACTCTCTGTGTCTCTGTCTCTCTGTCTCTCCGTCTGTCTTACTGTCTCTTTGTATCTCTTCTACTGTCTCTCTGTCTCTCTGTCTCTCTTCTACTGTCTCTCTGTCTCTTTGTCTCTCTGCTACTGTCTCTCTGTCTCTCTTTCTCTCTGCCACTGTCTCTCCATCTCTCTGTATCTCTGCTACTGTCTCTCTGTCTCTCTGTCTCTCTGCTACTGTCTCTCTGTCTCTCTTTCTCTCTGCCACCGTCTCTCCATCTCTATGTCTCTCTGCTACTGTCTCTCTGTCTCTGTGTCTCTCTGCTACTGTCTCTCTGATACTGTCTCTCTGTCTCTCTGCTATTGTCTATATGTCTCTCTGTCTCTCTGCTCCTGTCTCTCTGTCTCTCTGCTACTGCCTCTCTGTCTCTCTGTCTCTCATCTACCATCTTTCTGTCTATCTGTCTCTCTGTCTGTCTGTTACTGTCTCCATGTCTCTCTGCTACTGCCTCTCTGTTTCTTTGTCTCTCTGCTTCTGTCTCTCCGTCTCCCTGTCTCTATTTCTCTGTGCTACTGTCTCTCTGTCTCTCTGTCTCTCTGTCTCTCTGCTACTGTCTCTCTTTCTCTCTTTCTGTTTTTCTCTCTGTCTCTCTGCTATTGTCTCTCTGTATCTCTGTCTCTCTGCTACTGTCTCTCTGTCTCCTGTCTCTCTACCACTGTCTCTCTGTCTCTCTTCTACTGTCTCTCTGTCTCTCTGCTACTGTATCTCTGTCTCTCTGCCACTCTGTCTCTCTGCTACTGTCTCTCTGTCTCTCTGTCTCTCTTCTACTGTCTCTCTGTCTCTCTGTCTCTCTTCTATTGTCTCTCTGTCTCTCTGTCTCTCTGCTACTGTCTCTCTGTCTCTCTTTCTCTCTTTCTCTCTTTCTGTCTTTCTCTCTGTCTCTCTGCTATTGTCTCTCCGTATCTCTGTCTCTCTGTCTCTCTGCTACTGTCTCTCTGTCTCTCTTTCTCTCTGACACTGTCTCTCCATCTCTATGTCTCTCTGCTACTGTCTCTCTGTGTCTGTGTCTCTCTGCTACTGTCTCTCTGATACTGTCTCTCTGTCTCTCTGTCTCTCTGCTATTGTCTCTATGTATCTCTATCTCTCTGCTACTGACTCTCTGTGTCTCTGTCTCTCTGTCTCTCCGTCTGTCTTACTGTCTCTTTGTATCTCTTCTACTGTCTCTCTGTCTCTCTGCTACTGTCTCTCTGTCTCTTTGTCTCTCTGCTACTGTCTCTCTGTCTCTCTTTCTCTCTGCCACTATCTCTCCATATCTCTGTCTCTCTGCAACTGTCTCTCTGTCTCTCTGTCTCTCTGCTACTGTCTCTCTGTCTCTCTGTCTCTCTGCTACTGTCTCTCTGTCTCTCTTTCTCTCTGCCACTGTCTCTCCATCTCTATGTCTCTCTGCTACTGTCTCTCTGTCTCTGTGTCTCCCTGCTACTGTCTCTCTGATACTGTCTCTCTGTCTCTCTGCTATTGTCTCTGTCTCTCTGTCTCTCTGCTACTGACTCTCTGTGTCTCTGTCTCTCTGTCTCTCCATCTGTCTTACTGTCTCTTTGTATCTCTGCTACTGTCTCTCTGTCTCTATGCTACTGTCTCTCTGTCTCTCTTTCTCTCTGTCTCTCTGCCACTGTCTCTCTGTCTCTCTGCTACTGTCTCACTGTCTTCTGTCTCTCTGCTACTGTCTCTCTTTCTCTATGTCTCTATGTGTCTCTTCTACTACCTCTCTTTCACTCTGTCTCTCTGTGTCTCTGCTATTGTCTGTCTGTCTCTCTGTCTCTCTGTCTCTCTGCCACTGTCTCTCTGTCTCTCTGTCTCTCTGCTATTGTCTCTCTGTCTCTCTGCCACTCTGTCTCCCTGCTACTGTCTCTCTGTCTCTGTGTCTCTCTTCTATTGTCTCTCTGTCTCTCTTTCTCTCTGTCTCTCTGTCTCTCTGCTACTGTCTCTCTTTCTCTCTTTCTGTTTTTCTCTCTGTCTCTCTGCTATTGTCTCTCTGTATCTCTGTCTCTCTGCTACTGTCTCTCTGTCTCCTGTCTCTCTACCACTGTCTCTCTGTCTCTCTTCTACTGTCTCTCTGTCTCTCTGCTACTGTATCTCTGTCTCTCTGCCACTCTGTCTCTCTGCTACTGTCTCTCTGTCTCTCTGTCTCTCTTCTACTGTCTCTCTGTCTCTCTGTCTCTCTTCTATTGTCTCTCTGTCTCTCTGTCTCTCTGCTACTGTCTCTCTGTCTCTCTTTCTCTCTTTCTCTCTTTCTGTCTTTCTCTCTGTCTCTCTGCTATTGTCTCTCCGTATCTCTGTCTCTCTGTCTCTCTGCTACTGTCTCTCTGTCTCTCTTTCTCTCTGACACTGTCTCTCCATCTCTATGTCTCTCTGCTACTGTCTCTCTGTCTCTGTGTCTCTCTGCTACTGTCTCTCTGATACTGTCTCTCTGTCTCTCTGTCTCTCTGCTATTGTCTCTATGTATCTCTATCTCTCTGCTACTGACTCTCTGTGTCTCTGTCTCTCTGTCTCTCCGTCTGTCTTACTGTCTCTTTGTATCTCTTCTACTGTCTCTCTGTCTCTCTGCTACTGTCTCTCTGTCTCTTTGTCTCTCTGCTACTGTCTCTCTGTCTCTCTTTCTCTCTGCCACTATCTCTCCATATCTCTGTCTCTCTGCAACTGTCTCTCTGTCTCTCTGTCTCTCTGCTACTGTCTCTCTGTCTCTCTGTCTCTCTGCTACTGTCTCTCTGTCTCTCTTTCTCTCTGCCACTGTCTCTCCATCTCTATGTCTCTCTGCTACTGTCTCTCTGTCTCTGTGTCTCCCTGCTACTGTCTCTCTGATACTGTCTCTCTGTCTCTCTGCTATGGTCTCTGTCTCTCTGTCTCTCTGCTACTGACTCTCTGTGTCTCTGTCTCTCTGTCTCTCCATCTGTCTTACTGTCTCTTTGTATCTCTGCTACTGTCTCTCTGTCTCTATGCTACTGTCTCTCTGTCTCTCTTTCTCTCTGTCTCTCTGCCACTGTCTCTCTGTCTCTCTGCTACTGTCTCACTGTCTTCTGTCTCTCTGCTACTGTCTCTCTTTCTCTATGTCTCTATGTGTCTCTTCTACTACCTCTCTTTCACTCTGTCTCTCTGTGTCTCTGCTATTGTCTGTCTGTCTCTCTGTCTCTCTGTCTCTCTGCCACTGTCTCTCTGTCTCTCTGTCTCTCTGTCTCTCTGCTATTGTCTCTCTGTCTCTCTGCCACTCTGTCTCCCTGCTACTGTTTCTCTGTCTCTGTGTCTCTCTTCTATTGTCTCTCTGTCTCTCTTTCTCTCTGTCTCTCTGTCTCTCTGCTACTGTCTCTCTTTCTCTCTTTCTGTTTTTCTCTCTGTCTCTCTGCTATTGTCTCTCTGTATCTCTGTCTCTCTGCTACTGTCTCTCTGTCTCTCTGTCTCTCTGCTACTGTCTCTCTGTCTCTCTTTCTCTCTGCCACTGTCTCTCCATCTCTATGTTTCTCTGCTACTGTCTCTCTGTCTCTGTGTCTCTCTGCTACTGTCTCTCTGATACTGTCTCTCTGTCTCTCTGTCTCTCTGCTATTGTCTCTATGTATCTCTATCTCTCTGCTACTGACTCTCTGTGTCTCTGTCTCTCTGTCTCTCCGTCTGTCTTACTGTCTCTTTGTATCTCTTCTACTGTCTCTCTGTCTCTCTTTCTCTCTGCCACTGTCTCTCCATCTCTCTGTATCTCTGCTACTCTCTCTCTGTCTCTCTGTCTCTCTGCTACTGTCTCTCTGATACTGTCTCTCTGTCTCTCTGCTATTGTCTATATGTCTCTCTGTCTCTCTGCTCCTGTCTCTCTGTCTCTCTGCTACTGCCTCTCTGTCTCTCTGTCTCTCATCTACCATCTTTCTGTCTATCTGTCTCTCTGTCTGTCTGTTACTGTCTCCATGTCTCTCTGCTACTGCCTCTCTGTTTCTTTGTCTCTCTGCTTCTGTCTCTCCGTCTCCCTGTCTCTATTTCTCTGTGCTACTGTCTCTCTGTCTCTCTGTCTCTCTGTCTCTCTGTCACTGTCTCTCTGCCACTGTCGCTTTGCCACTGTCTCTCTGTTTCCCCGTCTCTCTGGCTCTCTGCCAATATATCTCTGTGCTACTGTCTCTCTGTCTCCTGTCTCTCTACCACTGTCTCTCTGTCTCTCTTCTACTGTCTCTCTGTCTCTCTGCTACTGTATCTCTGTCTCTCTGCCACTCTGTCTCTCTGCTACTGTCTCTCTGTCTCTCTGTCTCTCTTCTACTGTCTCTCTGTCTCTCTGTCTCTCTTCTATTGTCTCTCTGTTTCTCTGTCTCTCTGCTACTGTCTCTCTGTCTCTCTTTCTCTCTTTCTCTCTTTCTGTCTTTCTCTCTGTCTCTCTGCTATTGTCTCTCCGTATCTCTGTCTCTCTGTCTCTCTGCTACTGTCTCTCTGTCTCTCTTTCTCTCTGACACTGTCTCTCCATCTCTATGTCTCTCTGCTACTGTCTCTCTGTCTCTGTGTCTCTCTGATACTGTCTCTCTGTCTCTCTGTCTCTCTGCTATTGTCTCTATGTATCTCTATCTCTCTGCTACTGACTCTCTGTGTCTCTGTCTCTCTGTCTCTCCGTCTGTCTTACTGTCTCTTTGTATCTCTTCTACTGTCTCTCTGTCTCTCTGCTACTGTCTCTCTGTCTCTTTGTCTCTCTGCTACTGTCTCTCTGTCTCTCTTTCTCTCTGCCACTATCTCTCCATATCTCTGTCTCTCTGCAACTGTCTCTCTGTCTCTCTGTCTCTCTGCTACTGTCTCTCTGTCTCTCTGTCTCTCTGCTACTGTCTCTCTGTCTCTCTTTCTCTCTGCCACTGTCTCTCCATCTCTATGTCTCTCTGCTACTGTCTCTCTGTCTCTGTGTCTCCCTGCTACTGTCTCTCTGATACTGTCTCTCTGTCTCTCTGCTATTGTCTCTGTCTCTCTGTCTCTCTGCTACTGACTCTCTGTGTCTCTGTCTCTCTGTCTCTCCGTCTGTCTTACTGTCTCTTTGTATCTCTGCTACTGTCTCTCTGTCTCTATGCTACTGTCTCTCTGTCTCTCTTTCTCTCTGTCTCTCTGCCACTGTCTCTCTGTCTCTCTGCTACTGTCTCACTGTCTTCTGTCTCTCTGCTACTGTCTCTCTTTCTCTTATGTCTCTATGTGTCTCTTCTACTACCTCTCTTTCACTCTGTCTCTCTGTGTCTCTGCTATTGTCTGTCTGTCTCTCTGTCTCTCTGTCTCTCTGCCACTGTCTCTCTGTCTCTCTGTCTCTCTGTCTCTCTGCTATTGTCTCTCTGTCTCTCTGCCACTCTGTCTCCCTGCTACTGTCTCTCTGTCTCTGTGTCTCTCTTCTATTGTCTCTCTGTCTCTCTTTCTCTCTGTCTCTCTGTCTCTCTGCTACTGTCTCTCTTTCTCTCTTTCTGTTTTTCTCTCTGTCTCTCTGCTATTGTCTCTCTGTATCTCTGTCTCTCTGCTACTGTCTCTCTGTCTCTCTGTCTCTCTGCTACTGTCTCTCTGTCTCTCTTTCTCTCTGCCACTGTCTCTCCATCTCTATGTTTCTCTGCTACTGTCTCTCTGTCTCTGTGTCTCTCTGCTACTGTCTCTCTGATACTGTCTCTCTGTCTCTCTGTCTCTCTGCTATTGTCTCTATGTATCTCTATCTCTCTGCTACTGACTCTCTGTGTCTCTGTCTCTCTGTCTCTCCGTCTGTCTTACTGTCTCTTTGTCTCTCTGCTACTGTCTCTCTGTCTCTCTTTCTCTCTGCCACTGTCTCTCCATCTCTCTGTATCTCTGCTACTGTCTCTCTGTCTCTCTGTCTCTCTGCTACTGTCCCTCTGTCTCTCTTTCTCTCTGCCACTGTCTCTCCATCTCTATGTCTCTCTGCTACTGTCTCTCTGTCTCTGTGTCTCTCTGCTACTGTCTCTCTGATACTGTCTCTCTGTCTCTCTGCTATTGTCTCTATGTCTCTCTGTCTCTCTGCTCCTGTCTCTCTGTCTCTCTGCTACTGCCTCTCTGTCTCTCTGTCTCTCATCTACCATCTTTCTGTCTATCTGTCTCTCTGTCTGTCTGTTACTGTCTCCATGTCTCTCTGCTACTGCCTCTCTGTTTCTTTGTCTCTCTGCTTCTGTATCTCCCTCTCCCTGTCTCTATTTCTCTGTGCTACTGTCTCTCTGTCTCTCTGTCTCTCTGTCTCTCTGTCACTGTCTCTCTGCCACTGTCGCTTTGCCACTGTCTCTCTGTTTCCCCGTCTCTCTGGCTCTCTGCCAATATATCTCTGTGCTACTGTCTCTCTGTCTCTCTGTCTCTCTACCACTGTCTCTCTGTCTCTCTTCTACTGTCTCTCTGTCTCTCTGCTACTGTATATCTGTCTCTCTGCCACTCTGTCTCTCTGCTACTGTCTCTCTGTCTCTCTGTCTCTCTTCTACTGTCTCTCTGTCTCTCTGTCTCTCTTCTATTGTCTCTCTGTCTCTCTGTCTCTCTGCTACTGTCTCTCTGTCTCTCTTTCTCTCTTTCTCTCTTTCTGTCTTTCTCTCTGTCTCTCTGCTATTGTCTCTCCGTATCTCTGTCTCTCTGTCTCTCTGCTACTGTCTCTCTGTCTCTCTTTCTCTCTGACACTGTCTCTCCATCTCTATGTCTCTCTGCTACTGTCTCTCTGTCTCTGTGTCTCTCTGCTACTGTCTCTCAAATACTGTCTCTCTGTCTCCCTGTTTCTCTGCTATTGTCTCTATGTATCTCTATCTCTCTGCTACTGACTCTCTGTGTCTCTGTCTCTCTGTCTCTCCGTCTGTCTTACTGTCTCTTTGTATCTCTTCTACTGTCTCTCTGTCTCTCTGCTACTGTCTCTCTGTCTCTTTGACTCTCTGCTACTGTCTCTCTGTCTCTCTTTCTCTCTGCCACTATCTCTCCATATCTCTGTCTCTCTGCAACTGTCTCTCTATCTCTCTGTCTCTCTGCTACTGTCTCTCTGTCTCTCTGTCTCTCTGCTACTGTCTCTCTGTCTCTCTTTCTCTCTGCACTGTCTCTCCATCTCTATGTCTCTCTGCTACTGTCTCTCTGTCTCTGTGTCTCCTGCTACTGTCTCTCTGATACTGTCTCTCTGTCTCTCTGCTATTGTCTCTGTCTCTCTGTCTCTCTGCTACTGACTCTCTGTGTCTCTGTCTCTCTGTCTCTCCGTCTGTCTTACTGTCTCTTTGTATCTCTGCTACTGTCTCTCTGTCTCTATGCTACTGTCTCTCTGTCTCTCTTTCTCTCTGTCTCTCTGCCACTGTCTCTCTGTCTCTCTGCTACTGTCTCACTGTCTTCTGTCTCTCTGCTACTGTCTCTCTTTCTCTATGTCTCTATGTGTCTCTTCTACTACCTCTCTTTCACTCTGTCTCTCTGTGTCTCTGCTATTGTCTGTCTGTCTCTCTGTCTCTCTGTCTCTCTGCCACTGTCTCTCTGTCTCTCTGTCTATCTGCTACTGTCTCTCTGTCTCTCTGCTACTGTCTCTCTGTCTCTCTGCCACTGTCCTTGCCACTCTGCCACTGTCTCTCTGTCTCTCGTCTCTCTGGCTCTTTGCCAATATATCTCTGTCTCTCTGTTTCTCTGTCTCTCTGTCTCTCTGTCTATATGTCTTTCTGTCTCTGGCACTGTCTCTCTGTTTCTCTGTCTCTCTCTCTCTCTACCACTGTCTCTCTGTCTCTCTGCTACTGTCTCTCTGTCTCTCTGCTACTGTCTCTCTGTCTCTCTGTCACTGTCTCTCTGTCTCTCTGCCACTGTCGCTTTTGCCACTGTCTCTCTGTTTCCCCGTCTCTCTGGCAATATATCTCTGTGCTACTGTCTCTCTGTCTCTCTACCTCTGTCTCTCTGTCTCTCTGCTACTGTATCTCTGTCTCTCTGCCAATGTCTCTCTGTATCTCTGTCTCTCTGTCTCTCTGTCTCTCTGCAACTGTCTCTCTGTCTCTCTGCTACTGTCTCTCTGTCTCTCTGCTACTGTCTCTCTGTCTCTATGTGTCTCTTCTACTGTCTCTCTGCCACTATGTCTCTCTGCTACTGTCTCTCTGTCTCTCTTCTACTGTCTCTCTGTCTCTCTGCTACTGTCTCTCTGTCTCTCTGTCTCTCTGCCTCTGTCTCTCGGTCTCTCTGTCTCTCTGCTACTGTCTCTCTGTCTCTCTGCCACTGTCTCTAAGTATCTCTGTCTCTCTGCTACTGTCTCTCTGTCTCTCTGCCTCTGTCTCTCGGTCTCTCTGTCTCTGTCTCTGTCTCTCTGCTACTGCCTCTCTGTCTCTCTGTCTCTCAGATACCATCTTTCTGTCTCTCTGTCTCTCTGCCACTGTCTCTCTGTCTCTCTGCCACTGTCTATCTGTCTCTCTGTCTCTCTGCTAATGTCTCTCTGCTACTGTCTCTCTGTCTCTCTGTCTCTCTGCTTCTGTCTCTCTGAATCTCTGTCTCTCTGCTATTGTCTCTCTGTCTCTATGTCTATCTGCTACTGTCTCTCTGTCTCTCTACCACTGTCTCTCTGTCTCTCTGCTACTGTCTCTCTGTCACTGTCTGTCTGTATCTCTGTCTCTCTGCTACTGCCTCTGTCTCTCTGCTACTGTCTCTCTGTTTCTCTGTCTCTCTTCTATTGTCTATCTGTCTCTCTGTCTCTGTTACTGTCTCTCTGTCTCTCTGCTACTGTCTCTCTGTCTCTCTGTCTCTCTGCTACTGTCTCTCTGCTACTGTCTCTCTGTCTCTCTGCTACTATCTCTCCATTTCTCTGTCTCTCTGTCTCTCTGTCTCTCTGTCTCTCTGTCTCTCTGTCTCTCTGCTACTGTCTGTCTGTCTCTCTGTCTCTCTGCTATTGTCTCTCTGTCACTCTGTCTCTCTGCTATTGTCTCTCTGTCTCTCTGTCTCTCTGTCTCTCTGTCTCTCTCTCTCTCTACTACTGTCTCTCTGTCTCTATGTCTCTCTGCGACTGCTTCTCTGTCTCTCTGTCTCTCTATCTCTCTGCTACTGACTCTCTGTGTCTCTGTCTCTCTGTCTCTCCGTCTGTCTTACTGTCTCTTTGTATCTCTTCTACTGTCTCTCTGTCTCTCTGCTACTGTCTCTCTGTCTCTTTGTCTCTCTGCTACTGTCTCTCTGTCTCTCTTTCTCTCTGCCACTATCTCTCCATATCTCTGTCTCTCTGCAACTGTCTCTCTGTCTCTCTGTCTCTCTGCTACTGTCTCTCTGTCTCTCTGCTACTGTCTCTTTGTCTCTCTTTCTCTCTGCCACTGTCTCTCCATCTATATGTCTCTCTGCTACTGTCTCTCTGTCTCTGTGTCTCCCTGCTACTGTCTCTCTGATACTGTCTCTCTGTCTCTCTGCTATTGTCTCTGTCTCTCTGTCTCTCTGCTACTGACTCTCTGTGTCTCTGTCTCTCTGTCTCTCCGTCTGTCTCTCTTTCTCTCTGTCTCTCTGCCACTGTCTCTCTGTCTCTCTGCTACTGTCTCACTGTCTTCTGTCTCTCTGCTACTGTCTCTCTTTCTCTATGTCTCTATGTGTCTCTTCTACTACCTCTCTTTCACTCTGTCTCTCTGTGTCTCTGCTATTGTCTGTCTGTCTCTCTGTCTCTCTGTCTCTCTGCCACTGTCTCTCTGTCTCTCTGTCTATCTTTTACTGTCTCTCTGTCTCTCTGCTACTGTCTCTCTGTCTCTCTGCCACTGTCGCTTTGCCACTGTCTTTCTTTTTCCCCGTCTCTCTGGCTCTTTGCCAATATATCTCTGTCTCTCTGTTTCTCTGTCTCTCTGTCTCTCTGTCTATATGTCTTTCTGTCTCTGTGCTACTGTCTCTCTGTTTCTCTGTCTCTCTCTCTCTCTCTACCACTGTCTCTCTGTCTCTCTGCTACTGTCTCTCTGTCTCTCTGCTACTGTCTCTCTGTCTCTCTGTCACTGTCTCTCTGTCTCTCTGCCACTGTCGCTTTGCCACTGTCTCTCTGTTTCCCCGTCTCTCTGGCAATATATCTCTGTGCTACTGTCTCTCTGTCTCTCTACCTCTGTCTCTCTGTCTCTCTGCTACTGTATCTCTGTCTCTCTGCCAATGTCTCTCTGTATCTCTGTCTCTCTGTATCTCTGTCTCTCTGCAACTGTCTCTCTGTCTCTCTGCTACTGTCTCTCTGTCTCTCTTCTACTGTCTCTCTGTCTCTATGTGTCTCTTCTACTGTCTCTCTGCCACTCTGTCTCTCTGCTACTGTCTCTCTGTCTCTCTTCTACTGTCTCTCTGTCTCTCTGCTACTGTCTCTCTGTCTCTCTGTCTCTCTGCCTCTGTCTCTCGGTCTCTCTGTCTCTCTGCTACTGTCTCTCTGTCTCTCTGCCACTGTCTCTAAGTATCTCTGTCTCTCTGCTACTGTCTCTCTGTCTCTCTGCCTCTGTCTCTCGGTCTCTCTGTCTCTGTCTCTGTCTCTCTGCTACTGCCTCTCTGTCTCTCTGTCTCTCAGATACCATCTTTCTGTCTCTCTGTCTCTCTGCCACTGTCTCTCTGTCTCTCTGCCACTGTATCTCTGTCTCTCTGTCTCTCTGTCTCTCTGCTAATGTCTCTCTGCTACTGTCTCTCTGTCTCTATGTCTATCTGCTACTGTCTCTCTGTCTCTCTACCACTGTCTCTCTGTCTCTCTGCTACTGTCTCTCTGTCACTGTCTGTCTGTATCTCTGTCTCTCTGCTACTGCCTCTGTCTCTCTGCTACTGTCTCTCTGTTTCTCTGTCTCTCTTCTATTGTCTATCTGTCTCTCTGTCTCTGTTACTGTCTCTCTGTCTCTCTGCTACTGTCTCTCTGTCTCTCTGTCTCTCTGCTACTGTCTCTCTGCTACTGTCTCTCTGTCTCTCTGCTACTATCTCTCCATTTCTCTGTCTCTCTGTCTCTCTGTCTCTCTGTCTCTCTGTCTCTCTGTCTCTGCTGTCTCTCTGTCTATATGTCTCTCTGCTACTGTCTGTCTGTCTCTCTGTCTCTCTGCTATTGTCTCTCTGTCACTCTGTCTCTCTGCTATTGTCTCTCTGTCTCTCTGTCTCTCTGTCTCTCTCTCTCTCTACTACTGTCTCTCTGTCTCCATGTCTCTCTGCGACTGCTTCTCTGTCTCTCTGTCTCTCTGTCTCTCAGCTACCATCTTTCTGTCTATCTGTCTCTCTGTCTCTCTGTTACTGTCTCCATGTCTCTCTGCTACTGTCTCTCTGTCTCTTTGTCTCTCTGCTTCTGTCTCTATGTCTCTCTACCACTGTCTCTCTGTCTCTCTGCTACTGTATTTCTGTCTCTCTGCCACTGTCTCTCTATCTCTCTGTCTCTCTGCTACTGTCTCTCTGTCTCTTTTTCTCTGTGCTACTGTCTCTCTGTCTCTCTGTCTCTCTGTCTCTCTGTCTCTATGTCTCTCTACCACTGTCTCTCTGTCTCTCTGCTACTGTATCTCTGTCTCTCTGCCACTGTCTCTCTATCTCTCTGTCTCTCTGCTACTGTCTCTCTGTCTCTCTATCTCTCTGCAACTGTCTCTCTGTCTCTCTGTCTCTCTGGTATTGTCTCTCTGTCTCTCTGCCACTCTGTCTCCCTGCTACTGTCTCTCTGTCTCTGTGTCTCTCTTCTATTGTCTCTCTTTCTCTCTTTCTGTCTTTCTCTCTGTCTCTCTGCTATTGTCTCTCTGTATCTCTGTCTCTCTGTCTCTCTGCTACTGTCTCTCTGTCTCTCTGTCTCTCTGCTACTGTCTCTCTGTCTCTCTTTCTCTCTGCAACTGTCTCTCTGTCTCTCTGTCTCTCTGCTACTGTCTCTCTGTCTCTCTGTCTCTCTGCTACTGTCTCTCTGTCTCTCTTTCTCTCTGCCACTGTCTCTCCATCTCTATGTCTCTCTGCTACTGTCTCTCTGTCTCTGTGTCTCTCTGCTACTGTCTCTCTGATACTGTCTCTCTGTCTCTCTGCTATTGTCTCTATGTCTCTCTGTCTCTCTGCTCCTGTCTCTCTGTCTCTCTGCTACTGCCTCTCTGTCTCTCTGTCTCTCATCTACCATATTTCTGTCTATCTGTCTCTCTGTCTGTCTGTTACTGTCTCCATGTCTCTCTGCTACTGCCTCTCTGTTTCTTTGTCTCTCTGCTTCTGTCTCTCTGTCTCCCTGTCTCTATTTCTCTGTGCTACTGTCTCTCTGTCTCTCTGTCTCTCTGTCACTGTCTCTCTGCCACTGTCGCTTTGCCACTGTCTCTCTGTTTCCCCGTCTCGCTGGCTCTCTGCCAATATATCTCTGTGCTACTGTCTCTCTGTCTATCTGTCTCTCTACCACTGTCTCTCTGTCTCTCTGCTACTGTCTCTCTGTCTCTCTGCTACTGTATCTCTGTCTCTCTGCCACTCTGTCTCTCTGATACTGTCTCTCTGTCTCTCTGTCTCTCTTCTACTGTCTCTCTGTCTCTCTGTCTCAATTATATTGTCTCTCTGTCTCTCTGCTACTGTCTCTCTGTCTCTCTTTCTCTCTTTCTCTCTTTCTGTCTTTCTCTCTGTCTCTCTGCTATTGTCTCTCCGTATCTCTGTCTCTCTGTCTCTCTGCTACTGTCTCTCTGTCTCTCTTTCTCTCTGATACTGTCTCTCCATCTCTATGTCTCTCTGCTACTGTCTCTCTGTCTCTGTGTCTCTCTGCTACTGTCTCTCTGATACTGTCACTCTGTCTCTCTGTCTCTCTGCTATTGTCTCTATGTATCTCTATCTCTCTGCTACTGACTCTCTGTGTCTCTGTCTCTCTGTCTCTCCGTCTGTCTTACTGTCTCTTTGTATCTCTTCTACTGTCTCTCTGTCTCTCTGTCTCTCTTCTACTGTCTCTCAGTCTCTCTGTCTCTCTGCTACTGTCTCTCTGTCTCTTTGTCTCTCTGCTACTGTCTCTCTGTCTCTCTTTCTCTCTGCCACTATCTCTCCATCTCTCTGTCTCTCTGCAACTGTCTCTCTGTCTCTCTGTCTCTCTGCTACTGTCTCTCTGTCTCTCTGTCTCTCTGCTACTGTCTCTCTGTCTCTCTTTCTCTATGCCACTGTCTCTCCATCTCTATGTCTCTCTGCTACTGTCTCCCTGTCTCTGTGTCTCCCTGCTACTGTCTCTCTGATACTGTCTCTCTGTCTCTCTGCTATTGTCTCTGTCTCTCTGTCTCTCTGCTACTGACTCTCTGTGTCTCTGTCTCTCTGTCTCTCCGTCTGTCTTACTGTCTCTCTGTCTCTATGCTACTGTCTCTCTGTCTCTCTTTCTCTCTGTCTCTCTGCCACTGTCTCTCTGTCTCTCTGATAATGTCTCTCTGCTAATGTCTCTCTGTCTCTCTGTCTCTCTGTCTCTCTGTCTCTCTATATTTCTGCTACTGTCTCTCTGTCTCTCTGTCTCTCTGCTACTGTCTGTCTGTTTCTCTGTCTCTGTCTCTCTACTACTGTCTCTCTGTCTCTCTGCTACTCTTTCTTTATCTCTCTGTCTCTCTGCTACTGTATCTCTGTCTCTCTGTCTCTCTGCTACTGTCTCTCTGTCTCTCTGTCTCTCTGCTACTCCTTCTTTATCTCTCTGTCTCTCTACTACTGTCTCTTTGTCTCTCTGCTACTATCTCTCTGTCTCTCTGCCACTGTCTCTCTGTCTCTTTGTCTCTCTGCTACTGTCTTACTGTCTCTCTGTCTCTCTGCCACTGTCTCTCTGTCTCTCTGTCTCTCTGCCACTGTCTCTCTGTTTCTCTGTCTCTCTGCTACTGTCTCTCTGTCTCTCTGTCTCTCTGCCACTGTATGTCAGTCTCTCTGTCTCTTTGTCTCTCTGCTACTGTTTCTCTTTCACTCAGCTACTGTCTTTTTCTCACTGTATCTCTGCTACTGTCTCGCTGTCTCTCTCTCTCTCTGCTACTGTCTTTCTGTCTCTCTGTCTCTCTGCTTCTGACTCTCTGTCTCTCTGTTTCTCTGCTACTGCCTCTATGTCTCTCTGCTATTGTCTCTCTGTCTCTCTGTCTCTCTGCTATTGTCTCTCTGTCTCTCTCTGCTACTGTCTCTCTGTCTCTCTGCTATTGTCTCTCTGTCTCTCTGTCTCTCTGTCTCTCTGCTACTGTCTCTCTGTCTCTCTCTCTGCTACTGTATCTATGTCTGTCTGTCTCTCTGCTACTGTCTCTCTGTCTCTCTGCTACTGTCTGTCTGTCTCTGTCTCTCTGCTACTGTCTCTCTGTCTCTCTGTGTCTTTTCTACTGTCTCTCTGTCTCTCTGCCTCTCTGCGACTGTCTCTCTGTCTCTGTCTCTCTGCTATTGTCTCTCTGTTTCTCTTTCTCTTTGTCACTCTGCTACTGTCTCACTGTCTCTCTGCTACTGTCTCGCTGTCTCTCTCTCTCTCTCTGCTACTATCTCTCTGTCTCTCCATCTCTTTTACTGTCTGTCTGTCTCTCTGCTTCTGACTCTCTGTCTCTCTGTTTCTCTGCTACTGCCTCTATGTCTCTCTGCTATTGTCTCTCTGTCTCTCTGTCTCTCTGCTATTGTCTCTCTGTCTCTCTCTGCTACTGTCTCTCTGTCTCTCTGCTATTGTCTCTCTGTCCCTCTGTTTCTCTGCTATTGTCTCTCTGCTACTGTCTCTCTGTCTCTCTGCCTCTGTCTCTCGGTCTCTCTTTCTCTCTGTCTCTCTATCTCTCTGCTACTGTCTCTCTGTGTCTCTGTCTCTCTGATACTGTCTCTCTGTTTCTCTGTCTCTCTGTCTCTCTGCTATTGTCTATATGTTTCTCTGTCTCTCTGTTACTGTCTCTCTGTCTCTCTGTTTCTCTGCTACTGTCTCTCTGTCTCTCTGATACTCTCTCTCTGTATCTCTGTCTTTCTGCCATTGTATCTCTGTCTCTCTGTCTCTCTACTACTGTCTCTATGCTACTGTCTCTATGTCTCTCTGTCTCTATGCTACTGTCTCTCTGTCTTTCCGTCTCTCTTACTTTCTGTCTGTCTCTCTGTTTATCGGTGTCTCTGTCTCTCTCTCTCTGTCTCTCCGCTACTGTCACTCTGTCTCTCTGTCTCTCTGCCACTGTCTCTCCATCTCTCTGTCTCTCTGCTACTGTCTCTCTGTCTCTGTCTCTCTGCTACTGTCTCTCTATCTGTCTCTCTGTCTATCTGTCTCTCTGCTACAGTCTCTCTGTCTCTCTGCTACTGTCTCTCTGTCTCTCTGTCTCTTTGCTATTGTCTATCTTTCTCTCTGTCTCTCTGTTACTGTCTCTCTGTCTCTCTGTCTTTCTGTCTCTCTGCTACTGTCTCTCTGTCTCGCTGTCTCTCTGCTAATGTCTCTCTATGTCTCTCTGTCTCTCTGTTTTTCTGAAACTCTCTCTCTGTCTCTCTGTCCCTCTGTTTCTCTGCTATTGTCTCTCTGTCTCTCTGTCTCTCTTCTACTGTCTCTCTGTCTCTCTGCTACTGTCTCTCTGTTACTGTCTCTCTGTCTCTCTGTCTCTCTGCCTCTGTCTCTCGGTCTCTTTGTCTCTCTTTCTATCTGCTACTGCCTCTCTGTCTCTCTGTCTTTCTGTCTATCAGCTACCATCTTTCTGTCTCTCTGTCTCTCTGTCTCTCTGCCACTGTCTCTCTGTCTGTCTGCCACTGTCTCTCTGTCTCTCTGTCTCTCTGCTAATGGCTCTCTTCTACTGTCTCTCTGTCTCTCTGTCGCTCTGTCTCTCTGTCTCTCTGCCACTATGTCTCTCTGTCTCTCTGTGTCTGTCTCTCTGTCTTTCTGTGTCTGTCTCTCTGTCTATCGGATCTGATGCAGATCATAGTATCATACCATTACAATACAGCATCACTGTGAAGGTGTTACAAGTCAATACAAGCAGTGAATATTATTTGAGTTGTGGCAAAACTATACAGACCTGATAGCTAAATTACTGATTGGACTGATTATACAGTAGATAGTTCCTTAGTCACTCTTCTGGACTCTGGTTCCTATACATCTTTGAGAGGGGAGACAGGGAGAGAGGGGTGAGGGGGAATGAGGGTGGGAGAGAGGGGAGACAGGGAGAGAGGGGTGGGGGGAATGAGGGTGGGAGAGAGGGGAGACAGGGGGGTGGGGATGGGTGGGAGAGAGGAGACAGGGAGAGGGTGAGGGGAATGAGGGTGGGAGAGAGGGAGACGGGAGGGGTGATGGGAGAGAGGGGGGCGGGTGGGGGAATGGGGGTGGGAGGGGGAGACGGGAGGGGCGGTGAGGGAATGAGGGGTGGGAGGGGGAGACGGGGAGGAGTTGAGGGGATAGGACAATAGTTGACTAGGTGATTTGGGACAAGAGACAGGGGGGGTGCCAAGGGGGGTTGTGATGGAATGTAATCTGAATAGTAGAATAGGTGAGAGAGAACAGAGGATATAGGGGATATAGGACAACGGATAGGGGACAGCGGGCTGGAGAGAGGAGATATATGGACTATAGAGTCAGGGGATATAGGAACTACGGTAGGCTGGACAATAGATTGAGTCAAAATTCACCAAAGGCTGAAAACGGCCTGCACGCACTTTTTACTGTCCTTTCCACACTGCTAACGCAAGAAGAAGGACTGAAAAAGCGTTTAACAGATTACTGGTAATATAATGATTCATGTTTATTACCTGTTTAGAAATAATACTTCATTACTATAACAATTATCAATAAGCCTGAACATTAATTCAGTCACCTCTGGTCAACAAAAAATATTTTTCCTAGTACAATTAATGTCAAATTCGTCAACCAGCATCCACCCACTCAGCCTTCTTGCAAAAGTAGCCAACTCAACAAGCCCCCCCCAAAGCTTGTGCCATCAGCGGCGGCGAACACTCCGCCTTCTCTTCTCGCATAGCGAGGACATATTGAGGTAAATTTGCTAACCGCGGGGTTGCATGATGTAATTTATTGCGGGCTGGAAGACGCACTTTCGTCTTTTCTTTCCGAGGCGGTTTACTCCCAATATGATACGTTAAGAGGGTGTTTTCATAATGCATGTCTGTTAGGGTTGAGGCTAGTGCATCTGACTGGTGATTATTTGCCCGGGGTTCAATACCTGTTATAGTCACTGTCTTTTTGCTCACCCCAAAGCAACACAGGCCTAATCCGAGATATATAGCTAACTGTAAAGTAATGAGTGACCATTTTAGAAAATCATGGGACATATAGACTTTGGTTGCATGCTATTTTATGTCAAACATATTTCTGCTATAGCCTATAACTGATGCTTCGTGGTCTTATGCTGCCATCTATTGGAAATATTTAGCAATTTAAAGTTATTAATTCACATAAAGACATTGGTGAGGCAGCTGAGAAATAAAGTGTATTTATCTTATTCATTCCTGAGATCAGTCTCAAACCTGCCCCACCTATCTCAGCCAATAGCTGGACACACACAGTTCAAACCCCATTTGAAAAATAAAATATGGCTTGGGACTGGGATAGGATAAAGTAATCCTTCTCCCCCCCCCGCCCCTAAAAAAAAAAAAAAAAAAAAATATTGTAGGTGGTTATCCCACTGGCTATAGGGTGAATGCACCTATTTGTAAGTCGCTCTGGATAAGAGCGTCTGCTAAATGACGTAAATGTAAATGTAAATGTTTTTGCATCTGTCTCTCTGTCTCTCTGTCTCTCTGCTACTATCTCTCTGAATCTCTGTCTCTCTGCTATTGTCTCTCTGTCTCTCTGTCTCTCTGCTACAGTCTCTCTTTCTCTCTGTCTCTCTGTTACTGTCTCTCTTTCTCTCTGCCTCTATGTCTCTCTTCTACTGTCTCTCAGTCACTCAGTCGCTCTGTGTCTCTGCTATTGTCTCTTAGTCTCTCTGTCTCTCTGCTACTGTCTCTATGTCTATCTGCTACTGTCTCTCTGCTACTGTCTCTCTGTCTATCTGTCTCTCAGTCACTCAGTCTCTCTGTGTCTCTGCTATTGTCTCTTAGTCTCTCTGTCTCTCTGCTACTGTTTCTCTGTCTCTATGTCTATCTGCTACTGTCTCTCTTCTACTGTCTCTCTGTCTCTCTTCTACTGTCTCTCTGTCTCTCTGCTAATGTCTCTCTGTCTCTCTTCTACTGTCTCTCTGTCTCTCTGTCTCTCTTCTATTGTCTCTCTGTCTCTCTGTCTCTCTTTCTCTCTTTCTCTCTGTCTCTCTGTCTCTCTTTCTCTCTGTCTCTCTGTCTCTCTGCCACTGTCTCTCTGTCTCTCTGCTACTGTCTCTCTGTCTCTCTGTCTCTCTTCTATTGTCTATCTGCTACAGTCTCTCTGTCTCTCTGTCTCTCTGTTACTGTCTCTCTTTCTCTCTGCCTCTATGTCTCTCTTCTACTGTCTCTCAGTCACTCAGTCGCTCTGTGTCTCTGCTATTGTCTCTTAGTCTCTCTGTCTCTCTGCTACTGTCTCTCTGTCTCTATGTCTATCTGCTACTGTCTCTCTGCTACTGTCTCTCTGTCTATCTGTCTCTCAGTCACTCAGTCTCTCTGTGTCTCTGCTATTGTCTCTTAGTCTCTCTGTCTCTCTGCTACTGTTTCTCTGTCTCTATGTCTATCTGCTACTGTCTCTCTGCTACTGTCTCTCTGTCTCTCTTCTACTGTCTCTCTGTCTCTCTGCTAATGTCTCTCTGTCTCTCTGCTACTGTCTCTCTGTCTCTCTTCTATTGTCTCTCTGTCTCTCTGTCTCTCTTTCTCTCTTTCTCTCTGTCTCTCTATCTCTCTTTCTCTCTGTCTCTCTGTCTCTCTGCCACTGTCTCTCTGTCTCTCTTCTATTGTCTCTCTGTTACTGTATCTCTGTCTCTCTGTCTCTCTGTCTCTCTTCTACTGTCTCTCTGTTTCTCTTCTATTATCTCTTTCTCTCTGTCTCTCTGCTACTGTCTCTCTGTATCTCTGTCTCTCTGCTACTGTCTCTCTGTCTCTCTGCTACTGTCTCTCTGTCTATCTTCTATTGTTTCTATGTTACTGTCTCTCTGTCTCTCTGTCTCTCTGCTACTGTCTCTCTGTCTCTATGACTCTCTGATACTGTCTCTCTGTCTCTCTGTCTCTCAGTCTCTCTTTTACTGTCTCTCTGTCTCTCTGTCTCTCTGTCTCTCCGTCTTTCTTACTGTCTGTCTCTGTCTCTTTTTGTCTCTCTGCTACTGTCTCTCTGTCACTACGACTGCTTCTCTGTCTCTCTGTCTCTCTGTCTCTCAGCTACCATCTTTCTGTCTATCTGTCTCTCTGTCTCTCTGTTACTGTCTCTTTTTCTCTGTGCTACTGTCTCTCTGTCTCTCTGTCTCTCTGTCTCTCTGCCACTGTCGCTTTGCCACTGTCTCTCTGTTTCCCCGTCTCTCTGTCACTCTGCCAATATCTCTCTGTCTCTCTGTCTCTCTGTGTATATGTCTCTCTGTCTCTGTTCTACTGTCTCTCTGTCTCTCTACCACTGTCTCTCTGTCTCTCTACTACTGTCTCTCTGTCTCTCTGCCACTGTCTCTCTGCTACTGTCTCTCTGTCTTTCTGTCTCTCTATCTCTCTGTCTCTCTGCCACTCTGTCTCTCTGCCACTCTTTCTCTCTAATACAGTCTCTCTGTCTCTCTGTCTCTCTGCTACTGTATCTCTGTCTCTCTGTCTCTCTGCTACTGTCTCTCTGTTTCTGTCTCTCTGATACTGTCTCTCTGTCTCTCTGCTATTGTCTCTCTGTCTCTATGTCTCTCTGCTACTGTCTGTCTGTCTCTCTGTCTCTTTTTGTCTCGCTGCTACTGTCTCACTGTCTCTCTACTACTGTCTCTCTGTCTCTATGTCTATGTCTCTTTGTCTCTCTGCTTCTGTCTCTCTGTCTCTCTGTCTCTTTTTCTCTGTGCTACTGTCTCTCTGTCTCTATGTCTCTCTGCGACTGCTTCTCTGTCTCTCTGTCTCTCAGCTACCATCTTTCTGTCTATCTGTCTCTCTGTCTCTCTGTTACTGTCTCCATGTCTCTCTGCTACTGTCTCTCTGTGTCTTTGTCTCTCTGCTTCTGTCTCTCTGTCTCTCTGTCTCTTTTTCTCTGTGCTACTGTCTCTCTGTCTCTCTGCCACTGTCGCTTTGCCACTGTCTCTCTGTTTCCCCGTCTTTCTGTCTCTCTGCCAATATATATCTGTCTCTCTGTTTCTCTGTCTCTCTGTCTCTCTGTCTCTGTGCTACTGTCTCTCTGTCTCTCTGTTTCTCTGTCTCTCTACCACTTTCTCTCTGTCTCTCTGCTACTGTCTTTCTGTCTCTCTTCAACTGTCTCTCTGTCTCTCTGTCTCTCTGTCTCTCTGTCTTTCTGTCTCTCTGTCTTTCTGTCTCTCTTTCTCTCTGCTACTGTCTCTCTGTCTCTCTGTCTCTCTGTTACTGTCTCTCTGTCTCTCTGCTATTGTCTATCTAGCTCTCTGTCTCTCTGCTACTGTCTCTTTGTCTCTCTTTCTCTCTGCCACTGTCTCTCTGTCTCTCTGTCTCTCTGCTATTGTCTCTATGTCTCTCTGTCTCTCTGCTATTGTCTCTCTGTCTCTGTGTCTCTCTGCTTCTGTCTCTCTGATACTGTATCTCTGTCTCTCTCTCTCTGCTATTGTCTCTCTGTCTCTCTTCTACTGACTCTCTGTGTCTCTGTCTCTCTGTCTCTCCGTCTGCCTTACTGTCTCTTTGTCTCTCTGCTACTGTCTCTCTGCGACTGCCTCTCTGTCTCTCTGTCTCTCTGTCTCTCTGTCTCTCAGCTACCATCTTTCTGTCTCTCTGTCTCTCTGCCACTGTCTCTCTGTCTCTCTGCTACTGTCTCTCTTTCTCTCTGTCTCTCTGCCACTATCTCTCTGTCTATCTGATAATGTCTCTCTGCTAATGTCTCTCTGTCTCTCTATCTTTCTGCTACTGTCTCTCTGTCTCTCTGTCTCTCTTCTAATGTCTCTCTGCTACTGTCTGTCTGTCTCTCTGTCTCTTTGGCTCTCTAATACTGTCTCTCTGTCTCTTTGCTACTCTTTTCTTTATCTCTCTGTCTCTCTGCTACTGTATCTCTGTCTCTCTGTCTCTCTGCTATTGTCTCTCTGTCTCTCTGCCACTCTGTCTCCCTGCTACTGTCTCTCTGTCTCTGTGTCTCTCTTCTATTGTCTCTCTGTCTCTCTTTCTCTCTGTCTCTCTGTCTCTCTGCTACTGTCTCTCTTTCTCTCTTTCTGTCTTTCTCTCTGTCTCTCTGCTATTGTCTCTCTGTATCTCTGTCTCTCTGTCTCTCTGCTACTGTCTCTCTGTCTCTCTGTCTCTCTGCTACTGTCTCTCTGTCTCTCTTTCTCTCTGCCACTGTCTCTCCATCTCTATGTTTCTCTGCTACTGTCTCTCTGTCTCTGTGTCTCTCTTCTACTGTCTCTCTGATACTGTCTCTCTGTCTCTCTGCTATTGTCTCTATGTGTCTCTGTCTCTCTGCTACTGAATCTCTGTGTCTCTGTCTCTCTGTCTGTCTTACTGTCTCTTTGTATCTCTTCTACTGTCTCTCTGTCTCGCTGTCTCTCTTCTACTGTCTCTCTGTCTTTTTGTCTCTCTGCTACTGTCTCTCTGTCTCTCTTTCTCTCTGCCACTGTCTCTCCATCTCTCTGTCTCTCTGCAACTGTCTCTCTGTCTCTCTGTATCTCTGCTACTGTCTCTCTGTCTCTCTTTCTCTCTGCCACTGTCTCGCCATCTCTATGTCTCTCTGCTACTGTCTCTCTGTCTCTGTGTCTCTCTGCTACTGTCTCTCTGATACTGTCTCTCTGTCTCTCTGCTATTGTCTCTATGTCTCTCTGTCTCTCTGCTCCTGTCTCTCTGTCTCTCTGCTACTGCCTCTCTGTCTCTCTGTCTCATCTACCATCTTTCTGTCTATCTGTCTCTCTGTCTGTCTGTTACTGTCTCCATGTCTCTCTGCTACTGCCTCTCTGTTTCTTTGTCTCTCTGCTTCTGTCTCTCTGTCTCCCTGTCTCTATTTCTCTGTGCTACTGTCTCTATGTCTCTCTGTCTCTCTGTCTCTCTGTCACTGTCTCTCTGCCACTGTCGCTTTGCCACTGTCTCTCTGTTTCCCCGTCTCTCTGGCTCTCTGCCAATATATCTCTGTGCTACTGTCTCTCTGTCTCTCTGTCTCTCTACCACTGTCTCTCTGGCTCTCTTCTACTGTCTCTCTGTCTCTCTGTCTCTCTTCTATTGTCTCTTTGTCTCTCTGTCTCTCTGCTACTGTCTCTCTGTCTCTCTTTCTCTCTTTCTCTCTTTCTGTCTTTCTCTCTGTCTCTCTGCTATTGTCTCTCCGTATCTCTGTCTCTCTGTCTCTCTGCTACTGTCTCTCTGTCTCTCTTTCTCTCTGACACTGTCTCTCCATCTCTATGTCTCTCTGCTACTGTCTCTCTGTCTCTGTGTCTCTCTGCTACTGTCTCTCTGATACTGTCTCTCTGTCTCTCTGTCTCTCTGCTATTGTCTCTATGTATCTCTATCTCTCTGCTACTGACTCTCTGTGTCTCTGTCTCTCTGTCTCTCCGTCTGTCTTACTGTCTCTTTATATCTCTTCTACTGTCTCTCTGTCTCTCTGTCTCTCTGCTACTGTCTCTCTGTCTCTTTGTCTCTCTGCTACTGTCTCTCTGTCTCTCTTTCTCTCTGCCACTATCTCTCCATCTCTCTTTCTCTCTGCCACTGTCTCTCCATCTCTCTGTCTCTCTGCTACTGTCTCTCTGTCTCTGTGTCTCCCTGCTACTGTCTCTCTGCTACTGTCTCTCTGTCTCTTTGTCTCTCTGCTACTGTCTCTCTGTCTCTCTTTCTCTCTGCCACTATCTCTCCATCTCTCTGTCTCTCTGCAACTGTCTCTCTGTCTCTCTGTCTCTACTGCTCTGCTCTGTCTCTCTGTCTCTCTGCTACTGTCTCTCTGTCTCTCTTTCTCTATGCCACTGTCTCTCCATCTCTATGTCTCTCTGCTACTGTCTCCCTGTCTCTGTGTCTCCCTGCTACTGTCTCTCTGATACTGTCTCTCTGTCTCTCTGCTATTGTCTCTGTCTCTCTGTCTCTCTGCTACTGACTCTCTGTGTCTCTGTCTCTCTGTCTCTCCGTCTGTCTTACTGTCTCTCTGTCTCTATGCTACTGTCTCTCTGTCTCTCTTTCTCTCTGTCTCTCTGCCACTGTCTCTCTGTCTCTCTGATAATGTCTCTCTGCTAATGTCTCTCTGTCTCTCTGTCTCTCTGTCTCTCTGTCTCTCTATATTTCTGCTACTGTCTCTCTGTCTCTCTGTCTCTCTGCTACTGTCTGTCTGTTTCTCTGTCTCTGTCTCTCTACTACTGTCTCTCTGTCTCTCTGCTACTCCTTCTTTATCTCTCTGTCTCTCTACTACTGTCTCTTTGTCTCTCTGCTACTATCTCTCTGTCTCTCTGCCACTGTCTCTCTGTCTATTTGTCTTTCTACTACTTTCTCTCTGTCTCTCTGTCTCTTTGTCTCTCTGCTACTGTCTTACTGTCTCTCTGTCTCTCTGCCACTGTCTCTCTGTCTCTCTGTCTCTCTGCCACTGTCTCTCTGTTTCTCTGTCTCTCTGCTACTGTCTCTCTGTCTCTCTGTCTCTCTGCCACTGTATGTCAGTCTCTCTGTCTCTTTGTCTCTCTGCTACTGTTTCTCTTTCACTCAGCTACTGTCTTTTTCTCACTGTATCTCTGCTACTGTCTCGCTGTCTCTCTCTCTCTCTGCTACTGTCTTTCTGTCTTTCTGTCTCTCTGCTTCTGACTCTCTGTCTCTCTGTTTATCTGTTACTGTCTCTCTGTCTCTCTGCTATTGTCTATCTATCTCTCTGTCTCTCTGCTACTGTCTCTTTGTCTCTCTTTCTCTCTGCCACTGTCTCTCTGTCTCTCTGTCTCTCTGCTATTGTCTCTATGTCTCTCTGTCTCTCTGCTATTGTCTCTCTGTCTCTGTGTCTCTCTGCTTCTGTCTCTCTGATACTGTCTCTCTGTCTCTCTCTCTCTGCTATTGTCTCTCTGTCTCTCTTCTACTGACTCTCTGTGTCTCTGTCTTTCTGTCTCTCCGTCTGTCTTACTGTCTCTTTGTCTCTCTGCTACTGTCTCTCTGCGACTGCCTCTCTGTCTCTCTGTCTCTCTGTCTCTCAGCTACCATCTTTCTGTCTCTCTGTCTCTCTGCCACTGTCTCTCTGTCTCTCTGCTACTGTCTCTCTTTCTCTCTGTCTCTCTGCCACTATCTCTCTGTCTATCTGATAATGTCTCTCTGCTAATGTCTCTCTGTCTCTCTGTCTCTCTATCTTTCTGCTACTGTCTCTCTGTCTCTCTGTCTCTCTTCTAATGTCTCTCTGCTACTGTCTGTCTGTCTCTCTGTCTCTTTGTCTCTCTAATACTGTCTCTCTGTCTCTTTGCTACTCTTTCTTTATCTCTCTGTCTCTCTGCTACTGTATCTCTGTCTCTCTGTCTCTCTGCTATTGTCTCTCTGTCTCTCTGCCACTCTGTCTCCCTGCTACTGTCTCTCTGTCTCTGTGTCTCTCTTCTATTGTCTCTCTGTCTCTCTTTCTCTCTGTCTCTCTGTCTCTCTGCTACTGTCTCTCTTTCTCTCTTTCTGTCTTTCTCTCTGTCTCTCTGCTATTGTCTCTCTGTATCTCTGTCTCTCTGTCTCTCTGCTACTGTCTCTCCATCTCTATGTTTCTCTGCTACTGTCTCTCTGTCTCTGTGTCTCTCTGCTACTGTCTCTCTGATACTGTCTCTCTGTCTCTCTGCTATTGTCTCTATGTGTCTCTGTCTCTCTGCTACTGACTCTCTGTGTCTCTGTCTCTCTGTCTGTCTTACTGTCTCTTTGTATCTCTTCTACTGTCTCTCTGTCTCGCTGTCTCTCTTCTACTGTCTCTCTGATACTGTCTCTCTGTCTCTCTCTCTCTGCTATTGTCTCTCTGTCTCTCTTCTACTGACTCTCTGTGTCTCTGTCTTTCTGTCTCTCCGTCTGTCTTACTGTCTCTTTGTCTCTCTGCTACTGTCTCTCTGCGACTGCCTCTCTGTCTCTCTGTCTCTCTGTCTCTCAGCTACCATCTTTCTGTCTCTCTGTCTCTCTGCCACTGTCTCTCTGTCTCTCTGCTACTGTCTCTCTTTCTCTCTGTCTCTCTGCCACTATCTCTCTGTCTATCTGATAATGTCTCTCTGCTAATGTCTCTCTGTCTCTCTATCTTTCTGCTACTGTCTCTCTGTCTCTCTGTCTCTCTTCTAATGTCTCTCTGCTACTGTCTGTCTGTCTCTCTGTCTCTTTGTCTCTCTAATACTGTCTCTCTGTCTCTTTGCTACTCTTTCTTTATCTCTCTGTCTCTCTGCTACTGTATCTCTGTCTCTCTGTCTCTCTGCTATTGTCTCTCTGTCTCTCTGCCACTCTGTCTCCCTGCTACTGTCTCTCTGTCTCTGTGTCTCTCTTCTATTGTCTCTCTGTCTCTCTTTCTCTCTGTCTCTCTGTCTCTCTGCTACTGTCTCTCTGTCTCTCTGTCTCTCTGCTACTCCTTCTTTATCTCTCTGTCTCTCTACTACTGTCTCTTTGTCTCTCTGCTACTATCTCTCTGTCTCTCTGCCACTGTCTCTCTGTCTATTTGTCTTTCTACTACTTTCTCTCTGTCTCTCTGTCTCTTTGTCTCTCTGCTACTGTCTTACTGTCTCTCTGTCTCTCTGCCACTGTCTCTCTGTCTCTCTGTCTCTCTGCCACTGTCTCTCTGTTTCTCTGTCTCTCTGCTACTGTCTCTCTGTCTCTCTGCCACTGTATGTCAGTCTCTCTGTCTCTTTGTCTCTCTGCTACTGTTTCTCTTTCACTCAGCTACTGTCTTTTTCTCACTGTATCTCTGCTACTGTCTCGCTGTCTCTCTCTCTCTCTGCTACTGTCTTTCTGTCTCTCTGTCTCTCTGCTTCTGACTCTCTGTCTCTCTGTTTCTCTGCTACTGCCTCTATGTCTCTCTGCTATTGTCTCTCTGTCTCTCTGTCTCTCTGCTATTGTCTCTCTGTCTCTCTCTGCTACTGTCTCTCTGTCTCTCTGCTATTGTCTCTCTGTCTCTATATCTCTCTGTATCTCTGTCTCTCTGTATCTCTGCTATTATCTCTCTGTCTCTCTGCTACTGTCTCTCTGTCTCTCTGTATCTCTGCTACTGTCTCTCTGTCTCTCTTTCTCTCTGCTTCTGTCTCTCGGTCTCTCTGTCTCTCTGTTATTGTCTCTCTGTCTCTCTGTCTCTCTGTCTCTCTGCTACTGTCTCTCTGTCTCTCTCTCTGCTACTGTATCTCTGTCTGTCTGTCTCTCTGCTACTGTCTCTCTGTCTCTCTGCTACTGTCTGTCTGTCTCTGTCTCTCTGCTACTGTCTCTCTGTCTCTCTGTGTCTTTTCTACTGTCTCTCTGTCTCTCTGCCTCTCTGCTACTGTCTCTCTGTCTCTGTCTCTCTGCTATTGTCTCTCTGTTTCTCTTTCTCTTTGTCACTCTGCTACTGTCTCACTGTCTCTCTGCTACTGTCTCGCTGTCTCTCTCTCTCTCTCTGCTACTATCTCTCTGTCTCTCCATCTCTTTTACTGTCTGTCTGTCTCTCTGCTTCTGACTCTCTGTCTCTCTGTTTCTCTGCTACTGCCTCTATGTCTCTCTGCTATTGTCTCTCTGTCTCTATGTCTCTCTGCTATTGTCTCTCTGTCTCTCTCTGCTACTGTCTCTCTGTCTCTCTGCTATTGTCTCTCTGTCCCTCTGTTTCTCTGCTATTGTCTCTCTGCTACTGTCTCTCTGTCTCTCTGCCTCTGTCTCTCGGTCTCTCTTTCTCTCCGTCTCTCTATCTCTCTGCTACTGTCTCTCTGTGTCTCTGTCTCTCTGATACTGTCTCTCTGTTTCTCTGTCTCTCTGTCTCTCTGCTATTGTCTATATGTTTTTCTGTCTCTCTGTTACTGTCTCTCTGTCTCTCTGTTTCTCTGCTACTGTCTCTCTGTCTGTCTCTCTGTCTCTCTGTCTCTCTGCTACAGTCTCTCTGTCTCTCTGCTACTGTCTCTCTGTCTCTCTGTCTCTTTGCTATTGTCTATCTTTCTCTCTGTCTCTCTGTTACTGTCTCTCTGTCTCTCTGTCTTTCTGTCTCTCTGCTACTGTCTCTCTGTCTCGCTGTCTCTCTGCTAATGTCTCTCTATGTCTCTCTGTCTCTCTGTTTTTCTGAAACTCTCTCTCTGTCTCTCTGTCCCTCTGTTTCTCTGCTATTGTCTCTCTGTCTCTCTGTCTCTCTTCTACTGTCTCTCTGTCTCTCTGCTACTGTCTCTCTGTTACTGTCTCTCTGTCTCTCTGTCTCTCTGCCTCTGTCTCTCGGTCTCTTTGTCTCTCTTTCTATCTGCTACTGCCTCTCTGTCTCTCTGTCTTTCTGTCTATCAGCTACCATCTTTCTGTCTCTCTGTCTCTCTGTCTCTCTGCCACTGTCTCTCTGTCTATCTGCCACTGTCTCTCTGTCTCTCTGTCTCTCTGCTAATGGCTCTCTTCTACTGTCTCTCTGTCTCTCTGTCGCTCTGTCTCTCTGTCTCTCTGCCACTATGTCTCTCTGTCTCTCTGTGTCTGTCTCTCTGTCTTTTTGCATCTGTCTCTCTGTCTCTCTGCTACTATCTCTCTGAATCTCTGTCTCTCTGCTATTGTCTCTCTGTCTCTCTGTCTCTCTGCTACAGTCTCTCTGTCTCTCTGTCTCTCTGTTACTGTCTCTCTTTCTCTCTGCCTCTATGTCTCTCTTCTACTGTCTCTCAGTCACTCAGTCGCTCTGTGTCTCTGCTATTGTCTCTTAGTCTCTCTGTCTCTCTGCTCCTGTCTCTATGTCTATCTGCTACTGTCTCTCTGCTACTGTCTATCTGTCTATCTGTCTCTCAGTCACTCAGTCTCTCTGTGTCTCTGCTATTGTCTCTTAGTCTCTCTGTCTCTCTGCTACTGTTTCTCTGTCTCTATGTCTATCTGCTACTGTCTCTCTGCTACTGTCTCTCTGTCTCTCTTCTACTGTCTCTCTGTCTCTCTGCTAATGTCTCTCTGTCTCTCTGCTACTGTCTCTCTGTCTCTCTGTCTCTCTTCTATTGTCTCTCTGTCTCTCTGTCTCTCTTTCTCTCTTAATCTCTGTCTCTCTGTCTCTCTTTCTCTCTGTCTCTCTGTCTCTCTGCCACTGTCTCTCTGTCTCTCTGCTACTGTCTCTCTGTCTCTCTGTCTCTCTTCTATTGTCTATCTGCTACAGTCTCTCTGTCTCTCTGTCTCTCTGTTACTGTCTCTCTTTCTCTCTGCCTCTATGTCTCTCTTCTACTGTCTCTCAGTCACTCAGTCGCTCTGTGTCTCTGCTATTGTCTCTTAGTCTCTCTGTCTCTCTGCTACTGTCTCTCTGTCTCTATGTCTATCTGCTACTGTCTCTCTGCTACTGTCTCTCTGTCTATCTGTCTCTCAGTCACTCAGTCTCTCTGTGTCTCTGCTATTGTCTCTTAGTCTCTCTGTCTCTCTGCTACTGTTTCTCTGTCTCTATGTCTATCTGCTACTGTCTCTCTGCTACTGTCTCTCTGTCTCTCTTCTACTGTCTCTCTGTCTCTCTGCTAATGTCTCTCTGTCTCTCTGCTACTGTCTCTCTGTCTCTCTGTCTCTCTTCTATTGTCTCTCTGTCTCTCTGTCTCTCTTTCTCTCTTTCTCTCTGTCTCTCTGTCTCTCTTTCTCTCTGTCTCTCTGTCTCTCTGCCACTGTCTCTCTGTCTCTCTGCTACTGTCTCTCTGTCACTCTGTCTCTCTTCTATTGTCTCTCTGTTACTGTATCTCTGTCTCTCTGTCTCTCTGTCTGTCTTCTACTGTCTCTCTGTTTCTCTTCTATTATGTCTTTCTCTCTGTCTCTCTGCTATTGTCTCTCTGTATCTCTGTCTCTCTGCTACTGTCTCTCTGTCTCTCTGCTACTGTCTCTCTGTCTATCTTCTATTGTTTCTATGTTACTGTCTCTCTGTCTCTCTGTCTCTCTGCTACTGTCTCTCTGTCTCTATGACTCTCTGATACTGTCTCTCTGTCTCTCTGTCTCTCAGTCTCTCTGCTACTGTCTCTCTGTCTCTCTGTCTCTCCGTCTTTCTTACTGTCTGTCTCTGTCTCTTTTTGTCTCTCTGCTACTGTCTCTCTGTCTCTACGACTGCTTCTCTGTCTCTCTGTCTCTCTGTCTCTCAGCTACCATCTTTCTGTCTATCTGTCTCTCTGTCTCTCTGTTACTGTCTCTTTTTCTCTGTGCTACTGTCTCTCTGTCTCTCTGTCTCTCTGTCTCTCTGCCACTGTCGCTTTGCCACTGTCTCTCTGTTTCCCCGTCTCTCTGTCACTCTGCCAATATCTCTCTGTCTCTCTGTCTCTCTGTGTATATGTCTCTCTGTCTCTGTTCTACTGTCTCTCTGTCTCTCTACCACTGTCTCTCTGTCTCTCTACTACCGTCTCTCTGTCTCTCTGCCACTGTCTCTCTGCTACTGTCTCTCTGTCTTTCTGTCTCTCTATCTCTCTGTCTCTCTGCCACTCTGTCTCTCTGACACTCTTTCTCTCTAATACAGTCTCTCTGTCTCTCTGTCTCTCTGTCTCTCTGCTACTGTATCTCTGTCTCTCTGTCTCTCTGCTACTGTCTCTCTGTTTCTGTCTCTCTGATACTGTCTCTCTGTCTCTCTGCTATTGTCTCTCTGTCTCTATGTCTCTCTGCTACTGTCTGTCTGTCTCTCTGTCTCTTTTTGTCTCGCTGCTACTGTCTCACTGTCTCTCTACTACTGTCTCTCTGTCTCTATGTCTATGTCTCTTTGTCTCTCTGCTTCTGTCTCTCTGTCTCTCTGTCTCTTTTTCTCTGTGCTACTGTCTCTCTGTCTCTCTGCCACTGTCGCTTTGCCACTGTCTCTCTGTTTCTCTGTCTCTCTGTCTCTCTGTCTCTGTGCTACTGTCTCTCTGTCTCTCTGTTTCTCTGTCTCTCTACCACTTTCTCTCTGTCTCTCTGCTACTGTCTTTCTGTCTCTCTTCAACTGTCTCTCTGTCTCTCTGTCTCTCTGTCTCTCTGTCTTTCTGTCTCTCTGTCTTTCTGTCTCTCTTTCTCTCTGCTACTGTCTCTCTGTCTCTCTGTCTCTCTGTTACTGTCTCTCTGTCTCTCTGCTATTGTCTATCTATCTCTCTGTCTCTCTGCTACTGTCTCTTTGTCTCTCTTTCTCTCTGCCACTGTCTCTCTGTCTCTCTGTCTCTCTGCTATTGTCTCTATGTCTCTCTGTCTCTCTGCTATTGTCTCTCTGTCTCTGTGTCTCTCTGCTTCTGTCTCTCTGATACTGTCTCTCTGTCTCTCTCTCTCTCTGCTATTGTCTCTCTGTCTCTCTGCTACTGACTCTCTGTGTCTCTGTCTCTCTGTCTCTCCGTCTGTCTTACTGTCTCTTTGTCTCTCTGCTACTGTCTCTTGCGACTGCCTCTCTGTCTCTCTGTCTCTCTGTCTCTCTGTCTCTCAGCTACCATCTTTCTGTCTCTCTGTCTCTCTGCCACTGTCTCTCTGTCTCTCTGCTACTGTCTCTCTTTCTCTCTGTCTCTCTGCCACTATCTCTCTGTCTATCTGATAATGTCTCTCTGCTAATGTCTGTCTGTCTCTCTGTCTCTTTGTCTCTCTAATACTGTCTCTCTGTCTCTTTGCTACTCTTTCTTTATCTCTCTGTCTCTCTGCTACTGTATCTCTGTCTCTCTGTCTCTCTGCTATTGTCTCTCTGTCTCTCTGCCACTCTGTCTCCCTGCTACTGTCTCTCTGTCTCTGTGTCTCTCTTCTATTGTCTCTCTGTCTCTCTTTCTCTCTGTCTCTCTGTCTCTCTGCTACTGTGACAGGTTAAAGGACATATTCATAGCCTGTTATACACTAAAAAGTATTAGTAAGTTCATGGTATGTAAGGATCTTAAAATATCTAAGGTTAAAAAGATTATGCATCCAGTACTAGTTCATAGAGATTGATAAAATGCATAAATGTGTTTAAAATCCGTCAAGAGTCAAAGGGTTAATATTGTAAGAGGAATGTGTAAATGTTATATTGACTACTTTAGTTTGTGGTGCCTAATTTAAGGGTAAAGTGTTCATCTGTGATCTACTAAATGCTCTTAATCTATGAGCCTGAGATCGATTGCTCTGGTCTCCACCCAACTTCCTGGGGGAAATCGCGGTCTTTTTCTCATTACACTAAATTTGTCAGTGAGGAAACATAACTGCGTCACGTTCGTGATTATTTCTTCCCTTTTTCAGGTACGTTATTGATATGAAACGAGTTAATTTGAATGTAATAACTTGCTAACCTGTGAAGAGAGTTTAAGGTATGTGTTAGTAACATCTTGAGTAAATTAGAGTTAAGTTGAAGTGCATGTGTGAGTGAAATCTGCTTGGTTGCAGCGATATAGCTTCGTACTGAGAGTAGCTGCCATTTATGCTAATTGTGAATGAATATGTGCGTTGTTAATAATATATTTGGGGTTATTTGTATAATGTGTTTCGAATACTTTGTTGACATGGTTGATAAATGTAGTTATGGGTTACTGAGCTAAAGCTACTTTGTGTTTGACAGTTATATTGAAACATTTGTATATGTTTTAGTGAATTACAGTTTATGCTGTTGTGACTTGAATAAGCTTTGTACCTACAAAACTCTGGTTCCTGTAGATCTGTTGTTCTGTAAAATGTGGTATTTTTGTAAAATCATTACACTAAATTTGTCAGTGAGGAAACATAACTGCGTCACGTTCGTGATTATTTCTTCCCTTTTTTCAGGGTGTAACATTTTGAGGCTCCGCTGAGATTGCTGCTCAGATGTCCGGCTTCCACATCCTGGTCGCTGAATTCCGAGCCAGCTAAATCCCTACATAACAACCCAGGCAGGCTGCAGTGAGGAAAGTGTTGCTGTTCGAGGGGAGCTGGAAGTTGGGGGTTGGTACGTGTCGACTGAGGCCGTTGAGAGACCATCAGAGACAGTAAGGACCACCTAATTCAGAGTCAACTCCTGCACAGTAAAGGTTCCTCCTGTCCTGTCAACATGACAACCGCCTTGGAAGAACTACAGGAAGAGGTAGTAGGAGAATTGCACACCCTGACTAAAGACAAGTTACTAGACGTATGTGATTTCCTTGACATATCAGGCGAACAGAGAAGAGATGTTCAAGACAAATCCCGCATATCACTGATGACTCACATTATGATGTTCCTTGAAAGAGAGGAAGTTGCAGAGTTAGAAGATGGCGGCATGTCGGAATTATTGTTACTTAAAGACAAAATGACAGAGATGATCAGTGGCATAGATAGCAAGACAGGGCAAACTGACCATGATATTGAAACAGCCAGAACACATCACAGAATAGAGGGACTGAGAACTGTAACCCCACAACAAGGGGTGGGAACTGAGCAGAGTACTGCAGACCAAGCCAGTGATTCTCTGCGCCAGCCCCAACCCCCTGCCCATCTTCAGAGGAGCATGCAGCTCTCACCCAGTGCACAGCCCGGCTCATATTGGCGCAAAGAGTTAAAAATTTCTGGTCAGGTAGGTGAACCGGGCCAGAAAGATAAACTGACTTTTTCCAGCCTTGCCCATCAGATTGAGAATGGACTTAACAGAGGCTATCCTGAGGTAGAAATAGTAGACGCAGTAATCAGGGCTATTTCTCCAGGCTCACAGCTACGCAGCTACTTGGAAGGTAAACCCCAGCTAACTCTTCCCACACTTAGATGCATCCTGCGTTCCCACTTCCAAGAGAAGAGTGCAACAGAGCTTTACAAACAGCTAGCTTCAGAAGCACAGCATAGCAAGGAGACCCCTCAAAGCTTCCTGATGCGCGTCTTAGATTTGAGGCAGAAAGTACTATTTGCGTCCCAGGAGTCAGAATCAGGGCTTAAGTATGACCCTGCTCTAGTCCAGCGCATGTGTTTACACACAGTCCTTACAGGTCTCCAGAGTGACAGTATCAGGATAGACATGCAGCCTCTCCTGCTTGATAGCGAAACATCAGATGAGGTTTTGCTAGAGAAGCTTAACATTGCTTGTGCTAATGAGATAGAAAGACGAAACAAAAGCGTTTTAATGCCCCACAGCCTGCTACAACTGTAAGTGTAGTTCAGTTAGAAGATACGCCATCTGCAAAGTGTCCTGTGAAGGAAGCCAAAGCTAAGATACCCGCAGAACTGTTAACAGAGTTAGCTGAACTTAAGACAGGTGTAGCTTCCCTAAAAGGTCTCAGTGCAGAGATTGCTCAGATTAAGGAGACATTACAGCAGCCTATGTTTCAGTCATCGCCTTATGCCCATGCCCCACTTCCAGTTAGGAGGCCAGATAGGGACCCCCAGCCACCTGTTTCCCAGCAGCAGTATTACAGCAACTACAGTCAGCCCCAAGCACCTGACCCTGCGCAGTATCAATATGCACCTAACCTGTATACCAACCGCTCTGCTCAAGCTCCAAGGAGGTGTTTTGTCTGCCAGCAGGCCAGAACAGATGCACGCTGCACACACTGCTTCCGATGTGGGAGTGGGGAACATTTTTCAAGCTGGATGTAAAATCCGGGAGTCAGACCATCCAAAGAGGCCCCTTTAAACGGGGAAGGGTTACCGCTGAGGGACAAGTGTTAACCGTAGCTACCAAAAAGTCCCAGAAATGTGCAAATTGTGCCAGAGAAGATTCATTTGAGAACCTGAAACAATGTTCATCATGTAAAGAGACACTGTACTGTTCCAAAGGATGTCAAAACCAACATTGGACTAAACATAAGGAAAAATGCACTCACCTGAAAATGGACTCTACCTGTGAAAAGCTTTCCTGTACAGAAGAAAATGCCCACTCTTTACCATCCCTAGCTCAAGGTTGCCACCCCCATAAGGTCACCTCGCTAGTCGGTAGACAGTGCCTTGTTGAGTGTCACCTGAATCGCCACCACCTCCAAGCTCTATGGGACACAGGCTCTCAGGTATCGGTCATTGATGAACGATGGAAAGCGGAATCTCTCCCAAACGCAAGGCTGAGGGATGTTTCAGAAATTCTGGACTCACCTGATGATCTAAGATTGACGGCAGCAAATGGGACTGAAATGCCGTACCTGGGATGGATTGAAACAACTTTTCGGCTAGCCTCTGAAACTGACCAAACGAAGGAACTGATCATCCCAGTGCTGGTAATGAAAGGCTGTCACCTATCTCATCCCATCATAGGTTTCAATGTTATTGAGCACATCCTGACAATGACCGAAAAGACTAAACGGTACAGTACAGTGAAAAAAGCTTTCCCAAGCCTCAAAAGAAATAAGGTGAGGGCTTTTATACAGGCTGTTAGCGCAGAACAGACAGATGAATACGCAGTGAAGACCAAGAAAGAGAAGGTTGCTGTACCAAAACACAGTAGCATTCAGATTGAGTGCCGGGTAGCTTCCCAGCCTTTCAAAGATGACATGACAATGCTTTTCCAGCCAGACCTGAACCCGCAGTGGCCAGATGAACTTGAGTTCTTTGACACACTAGTCAGAGTTAAGAAAGGTGTTTTTCCAGTTGTCATGCTTGATGTCTCTAACCCCACTGACCACGACATTGCCCTGCTAGGACGCACCATAATCGGTACAGTACAAACCATTATGACTGTGTTACCTGCCCAAGTCTTTGAAAAAGCTGTCACCCCAGCCACAGTGAATCACACTAGTGTTCAAACTCCATGTACTGCTACTGAACAGTGGGATCCACCAGTAGGTTTAAGTCACCTAACCGAAGAACAGAGAGAGGTTGTTAGGAAAATGCTTAGAGAAGAGTGTCACTCCTTCTCCAGATCAGACAATGACATTGGCTGCATTGAACGATTGAAAATGACTATTTCTCTAAAGGACTCTGAACCAGTCAAGCGCACATACATGTCAGTGCCCAGGCCACTGTATCAGGAGATGAAGGGTTACCTTCATGACCTCATAGCCCAGGGTTGGGTTAGGAAGTCAAACTCTTCATATTCTTCACCTGTCGTGTGCGTTAGGAAGAAGGACGGGACCCTCCGGTTGTGTATAGATTACAGAGACCTGAACAGAAAGACACATCCCGACCGCCAGCCCATCCCTCGGGTCCAGGACATCATGGACAGTTTAGGTGGTAATTCCTGGTTCTCCCTTTTAGATCAGGGAAAAGCATATCACCAAGGGTTCATCTCGGAAGAAAGCAGATCACTGACAGCATTTGTGACCCCATGGGGACTCTATGAGTGGATACGTATGCCATTCGGCCTCATGAACGCTCCTGCAGCTTTTCAGCGTTGTATGGAGGAATGTTTGGAAGGGCTCCGGGACAACATCTGCATTCCTTATCTGGACGACACGCTAGTTTTCAGTAAAACTTTCGACAGCCATGTGAATGATGTGCAAAAGGTTTTGCAGCGTCTCAGAGAGTATGGCATCAAACTCAAGCCAAGTAAGTGTGATCTCTTTAAACCCCAGGTCCGTTATTTGGGCAGAATAGTGTCTGCAGACGGCAGCAAAGTTGACCCAGCCGATTTTGAAGCAGTAAGAGCATTGAAAGAGATCAGACCACAGACTGTGGGCCAGCTCAGAAAAATGCTTGGTTTACTCACTTACTACAGACAGTACATCAAAGACTTTTCTAGGAGGGCCAGCTGTCTGTATGACCTCCTGAAAGCAGATTCAGAGAAATTACCTGACCACCCACGGAAAGCAAAAACAAAGAAAGTAAGTCATGTGGTGCCCTCAAACAAGCCAATCCTGTGGACTGACCAGCATCAACAGGCACTTGAACAGCTGATTGAGTGTCTGCTTCACCCACCAGTCTTAGGTTTCCCTGACTTCACTCAGCCATTTGTTGTACACACTGATGCGTCACACCAAGGCTTGGGAGCAGTTCTTTATCAAGAGCAAGATGGGAAGCTTAGGGTCATTGCTTATGGCTCTCGAACCTTAACAGCAGCTGAGAAGAACTATCACTACCACTCTGGCAAGCTAGAATTTCTAGCTCTAAAATGGGCAATCACTGATAAGTTCCATGATTATTTGTACTATGCTCCGACCTTCACTGTATACAGTGATAACAACCCGCTGAGCTACATTCTGTCTACTGCAAAACTGAACGCAACCACTTCCAGGTGGGTTGCAGAATTGGCTGATTTCCACTTTACAATAAAGTACAGGCCAGGCAGAGAGAACGGTGATGCAGATGCTTTGTCAAGGATGCCACTGGATGTAGAGTCACTGATGAAAGAATGTTCTGAGGAGCTTCCACCAGACACCATTGCCGCCACTATACAAGCAGTAGAGGTACAGAAAGAGCCTTTTGTGCCTTGGTCAATTTCAGCTGCATCTATGTCAGTATCAGCTGAAGGTGAGACAACTACAGCAACAATCAGCTCGATCCCAAAAGAGGGGATAAGAGAGGCACAAGAGTCTGATCCGGTCATCCGTCCTGTGCTCGATTTCAAGCTGTCTGGTTCCAAACCGCCAGTTAAAGATCAAAAGGAATTCAGTCCAAAGACAAAATGCCTATTCAGAGAATGGGACAAATTGACAATCGACAGTGATGGTATTCTTTACAGAATCACTACAGCCCGCAAGCAGTTAGTTCTACCAGAGCAGTACAAAGGTAAAGTGATGGAAGAGTTGCACAATAACATGGGACACCAAGGTACTGACCGCACTGTATCACTAGTACGTGACCGCTTCTTCTGGCCTTATATGCAATCTGACATTGAGCACTATGTGACTAAAACTTGTAGCTGTGTCAAGCAGAAAAAGCCAGGCCATGAAACAAGAGCTCCTCTGACAAACATTGTGACAACACAGCCATTTGAACTGGTATGTATAGATTTCCTCCATCTCGACAGATGCAAAGGGGGATATGAGTACATCCTCGTGATTGTTGATCATTTTACACGTTTCACTCAAGCCTACGCCACCACATCAAAGTCAGGAAAAACTGCTGCAAATCTCATCTTCAATGACTTTGCCCTGAAGTTTGGGTTCCCCTCCCGCATCCACCATGACCAAGGGGGAGAATTCGAAAATCAGTTGTTCCATCAGTTAAAGAAACTCAGTGGCATGGCGGGGTCCAGAACAACACCCTACCACCCGATGGGGAACGGTCAAGTGGAACGAATGAACAGAACATTGTTGCAAATGCTAAAGACACTAACTGAGACACAAAAAGTCAAACTGGAAGGAGTCTCTAAACAAACTGGTTTATGCCTATAACTGCACCCCGTTGCGAAGTGACTGGCTATTCACCATTTTATCTTCTGTTTGGGAGATCACCCAGGCTTCCAGTTGATATGTTCTTTGGATTGTGCACAGAGGCAGGTTCCAGTAACCAGCGAGACTACGTGGAGAACTGGAAACGAGGAATGGAAGAAGCATACGCCATTGCAAATGAAAATGCTCAGAAAGCTGCTGAAAGAAGTAAAAGTACTATGACACTAAAGTTAGGAGTTCAGTGCTGCAGCCTGGCGAGCGAGTTCTGATTAAAAACCTGACACCAAGAGGAGGACCAGGCAAACTCCGTAACTATTGGGAAGATCAAATTCACACAGTAGTGAGACAAATGGGTTCAGACCTGCCGATTTATGAGTTGAGACCAGAAAAGGGTAGGGGACGCTCCCCGGGTCCTGCACAGAAACCTGCTCATGTCCTGTGACCACTTACCTTTTGAGAGACAACCAGAAATGACTAAAGATGACAAAAGTAAGAAAAAGAGACATCAGCCTGGATCACAGCCTCTAGATTCTGATGAAGACAGCGGGGATGAATATGACCTTCATCATGAGCCGCTACAGGTCCCCACATCTCCTACAGTACCTGAGAGGTATGCTGAACCAGCGAGAGAGTCGGAAAACAGGCCCCCACCAGTGAAACAAACAGTTGCGGTGCCAGTTCCTGATACGCTACCAGCACAGCCTCTTGTTGAAAATCAGCTGGAGGAGAAAACAACAGTTAAAGAACTGCCTGCTGAGGAGATGAACTTGCCTGCTGAAAATGTGCTGGATGATCGTCCACTAAGTGCCTTTCCTTCATTAACTGCTGCTGCTGAACCTGAGGAACCAGCTTACCAGCTGCCACAAAGAGAGAGACACCCTCCAAGACGTATCACCTATGATCAGCTTGGTATCCCTTCCTGCTACAGTATCCAGCCACAGCCACAGTTGTTCCCTGTCTACCCTGCACCAGGACTGGTTCCATGGCTGCCATCACTACAGGGATATTACCTTCAGCCACCCTACATGTATGGACTTCAGCAAACTTGAGGCCACAGACAGAGTTGACATGTTTGACCATGGACTACTGACTGATTTCACAGACTTTCACAAGACAATTAGCAGACTATGCATATAGATCATTAAAACTGATGGACTGTTGACAATAGTATGAGAAAAGACTGCTTATGGACTGTTTATACAGCTGGTCAACAGATATGGACTGTGAATATAACTTCTTGGTTCTATTTGAACTGTGAACTTTGACCTCTGCTCAAGGACTATCTTACAGAAGAGGATTTTCTACGTCCAGTGCTTATAGACTGTTTAAGAAGATAATGTTGGTAATGTTGGGACAACATTTATTTTGTCGGGGAGAGTGTGACAGGTTAAAGGACATATTCATAGCCTGTTATACACTAAAAGTATTAGTAAGTTCATGGTATGTAAGGATCTTAAAATATCTAAGGTTAAAAAGATTATGCATCCAGTACTAGTTCATAGAGATTGATAAAATGCATAAATGTGTTTAAAATCCGTCAAGAGTCAAAGGGGTTAATATTGTAAGAGGAATGTGTAAATGTTATATTGACTACTTTAGTTTGTGGTGCCTAATTTAAGGGTAAAAGTGTTCATCTGTGATCTACTAAATGCTCTTAATCTATGAGCCTGAGATCGATTGCTCTGGTCTCCACCCAACTTCCTGGGGAAATCGCGGTCTTTTTCTCATTACACTAAATTTGTCAGTGAGGAAACATAACTGCGTCACGTTCGTGATTATTTCTTCCCTTTTTCAGGTACGTTATTGATATGAAACGAGTTAATTTGAATGTAATAACTTGCTAACCTGTGAAGAGAGTTTAAGGTATGTGTTAGTAACATCTTGAGTAAATTAGAGTTAAGTTGAAGTGCATGTGTGAGTGAAATCTGCTTGGTTGCAGCGATATAGCTTCGTACTGAGAGTAGCTGCCATTTTATGCTAATTGTGAATGAATATGTGCGTTGTTAATAATATATTTGGGGTTATTTGTATAATGTGTTTCGAATACTTTGTTGACATGGTTGATAAATGTAGTTATGGGTTACTGAGCTAAAGCTACTTTGTGTTTGACAGTTATATTGAAACATTTGTATATGTTTTAGTGAATTACAGTTTATGCTGTTGTGACTTGAATAAGCTTTGTACCCTACAAAACTCTGGTTCCTGTAGATCTGTTGTTCTGTAAAATGTGGTATTTTTGTAAAATCATTACACTAAATTTGTCAGTGAGGAAACATAACTGCGTCACGTTCGTGATTATTTCTTCCCTTTTTCAGGGGTGTAACACTACTGTCTCTCTTTCTCTCTTTCTGTCTTTCTCTCTGTCTCTCTGCTATTGTCTCTCTGTATCTCTGTCTCTCTGTCTCTCTGCTATTGTCTCTCTGTCTCTCTGTCTCTCTGCTACTGTCTCTCTGTCTCTCTTTCTCTCTGCCACTGTCTCTCCATCTCTATGTTTCTCTGCTACTGTCTCTCTGTCTCTGTGTCTCTCTGCTACTGTCTCTCTGATACTGTCTCTCTGTCTCTCTGCTATTGTCTCTATGTGTCTCTGTCTCTCTGCTACTGACTCTCTGTGTCTCTGTCTCTCTGTCTCTCTGTCTGTCTTACTGTCTCTTTGTATCTCTTCTACTGTCTCTCTGTCTCTGTGTCTCTCTGCTTCTGTCTCTCTGATACTGTCTCTCTGTCTCTCTCTCTCTGCTATTGTCTCTCTGTCTCTCTGCTACTGACTCTCTGTGTCTCTGTCTCTCTGTCTCTCCGTCTGTCTTACCGTCTCTTTGTCTCTCTGCTACTGTCTCTCTGCGACTGCCTCTCTGTCTCTCTGTCTCTCTGTCTCTCTGTCTCTCAGCTACCATCTTTCTGTCTCTCTGTCTCTCTGCCACTGTCTCTCTGTCTCTCTGCTACTGTCTCTCTTTCTCTCTGTCTCTCTGCCACTATCTCTCTGTCTATCTGATAATGTCTCTCTGCTAATGTCTCTCTGTCTCTCTATCTTTCTGCTACTGTCTCTCTGTCTCTCTGTCTCTCTTCTAATGTCTCTCTGCTACTGTCTGTCTGTCTCTCTGTCTCTTTGTCTCTCTAATACTGTCTCTCTGTCTCTTTGCTACTCTTTCTTTATCTCTCTGTCTCTCTGCTACTGTATCTCTGTCTCTCTGTCTCTCTGCTATTGTCTCTCTGTCTCTCTGCCACTCTGTCTCCCTGCTACTGTCTCTCTGTCTCTGTGTCTCTCTTCTATTGTCTCTCTGTCTCTCTTTCTCTCTGTCTCTCTGTCTCTCTGCTACTGTCTCTCTTTCTCTCTTTCTGTCTTTCTCTCTGTCTCTCTGCTATTGTCTCTCTGTATCTCTGTCTCTCTGTCTCTCTGCTACTGTCTCTCTGTCTCTCTGTCTCTCTGCTACTGTCTCTCTGTCTCTCTTTCTCTCTGCCACTGTCTCTCCATCTCTATGTTTCTCTGCTACTGTCTCTCTGTCTCTGTGTCTCTCTGCTACTGTCTCTCTGATACTGTCTCTCTGTCTCTCTGCTATTGTCTCTATGTGTCTCTGTCTCTCTGCTACTGACTCTCTGTGTCTCTGTCTCTCTGTCTCTCTGTCTGTCTTACTGTCTCTTTGTATCTCTTCTACTGTCTCTCTGTCTCGCTGTCTCTCTTCTACTGTCTCTCTGTCTCTTTGTCTCTCTGCTACTGTCTCTCTGTCTCTCTTTCTCTCTGCCACTGTCTCTCCATCTCTCTGTCTCTCTGCAACTGTCTCTCTGTCTCTCTGTATCTCTGCTACTGTCTCTCTGTCTCTCTGTCTCTCTGCTACTGTCTCTCTGTCTCTCTTTCTCTCTGCCACTGTCTCGCCATCTCTATGTCTCTCTGCTACTGTCTCTCTGTCTCTGTGTCTCTCTGCTACTGTCTCTCTGATACTGTCTCTCTGTCTCTCTGCTATTGTCTCTATGTCTCTCTGTCTCTCTGCTCCTGTCTCTCTGTCTCTCTGCTACTGCCTCTCTGTCTCTCTGTCTCATCTACCATCTTTCTGTCTATCTGTCTCTCTGTCTGTCTGTTACTGTCTCCATGTCTCTCTGCTACTGCCTCTCTGTTTCTTTGTCTCTCTGCTTCTGTCTCTCTGTCTCCCTGTCTCTATTTCTCTGTGCTACTGTCTCTATGTCTCTCTGTCTCTCTGTCTCTCTGTCACTGTCTCTCTGCCACTGTCGCTTTGCCACTGTCTCTCTGTTTCCCCGTCTCTCTGGCTCTCTGCCAATATATCTCTGTGCTACTGTCTCTCTGTCTCTCTGTCTCTCTACCACTGTCTCTCTGGCTCTCTTCTACTGTCTCTCTGTCTCTCTGTCTCTCTTCTATTGTCTCTTTGTCTCTCTGTCTCTCTGCTATTGTCTCTCCGTATCTCTGTCTCTCTGTCTCTCTGCTACTGTCTCTCTGTCTCTCTTTCTCTCTGACACTGTCTCTCCATCTCTATGTCTCTCTGCTACTGTCTCTCTGTCTCTGTGTCTCTCTGCTACTGTCTCTCTGATACTGTCTCTCTGTCTCTCTGTCTCTCTGCTATTGTCTCTATGTATCTCTATCTCTCTGCTACTGACTCTCTGTGTCTCTGTCTCTCTGTCTCTCCGTCTGTCTTACTGTCTCTTTATATCTCTTCTACTGTCTCTCTGTCTCTCTGTCTCTCTGCTACTGTCTCTCTGTCTCTTTGTCTCTCTGCTACTGTCTCTCTGTCTCTCTTTCTCTCTGCCACTATCTCTCCATCTCTCTTTCTCTCTGCCACTGTCTCTCCATCTCTCTGTCTCTCTGCTACTGTCTCTCTGTCTCTGTGTCTCCCTGCTACTGTCTCTCTGATACTGTCTCTCTGTCTCTCTGCTATTGTCTCTGTCTCTCTGTCTCTCTGCTACTGACTCTCTGTGTCTCTGTCTCTCTGTCTCTCCGTCTGTCTTACTGTCTCTTTGTATCTCTGCTACTGTCTCTCTGTCTCTATGCTACTGTCTCTATGTCTCTCTTTCTCTCTGTCTCTCTGCCACTGTCTCTCTGTCTCTCTGCTACTGTCTCACTGTCTTCTGTCTCTCTGCTACTGTCTCTCTTTCTCTATGTCTCTATGTGTCTCTTCTACTACCTCTCTTTCACTCTGTCTCTCTGTGTCTCTGCTATTGTCTGTCTGTCTCTCTGTCTCTCTGTTACTGTCTATCTGTCTCTCTGTCTCTCTGCCACTGTCTCTCTGTATCTCTGTCTATCTGCTACTGTCTCTCTGTCTTTCTGTCTTTCTATTTCTCTGTCTCTCTGCCACTCTGTCTCTCTGCCACTCTTTCTCTCTAATACAGTCTCTCTGTCTCTCTGTCTCTCTGTCTCTCTGCTACTGTATCTCTGTCTCTCTGTCTCTCTGCTACTGTCTCTCTGTTTCTGTCTCTCTGATACTGTCTCTCTGTCTCTCTGCTATTGTCTCTCTGTCTCTATGTCTCTCTGCTACTGTCTGTCTGTCTCTCTGTCTCTTTTTGTCTCGCTGCTACTGTCTCACTGTCTCTCTACTACTGTCTCTCTGTCTCTATGTCTATGTCTCTTTGTCTCTCTGCTTCTGTCTCTCTGTCTCTCTGTCTCTCTGCTATTGTCTCTATGTCTCTCTGTCTCTCTGCTATTGTCTCTCTGTCTCTGTGTCTCTCTGCTTCTGTCTCTCTGATACTGTCTCTCTGTCTCTCTCTCTCTCTGCTATTGTCTCTCTGTCTCTCTGCTACTGACTCTCTGTGTCTCTGTCTCTCTGTCTCTCCGTCTGTCTTACTGTCTCTTTGTCTCTCTGCTACTGTATCTCTGTCTCTCTGTCTCTCTGCTACTGTCTCTCTGTTTCTGTCTCTCTGATACTGTCTCTCTGTTTCTGTCTCTCTGATACTGTCTCTCTGTCTCTCTGCTACAGTCTCTCTGTCTCTCTGTCTCTCTGCCACTCTCTCTGTCACTCTGCTACTGTTACTCTGCCACTGTCTCTCTGTCTCCCTTTCTCTCTGTCGCTCTGCTACTTTCTCTCTGTCTCTGTCTCTCTGCTACTGTCTCTCTGGATCTCTGTCTATATGTCTCTCTGTATCTCTGCTACTGTCTATGTGTCTCTCTGTCTCTCTGTCTCTCTTTTTCCCTCCATCTCTTTAAATCTTTGTCATTCTCATCATCATCTTTCTCTTTCTCTCATTCTCTATCTCTTTATTAGTCCTTCATTCACTCTCTTTCTTGTTCTTTCGGTCTCCTTCTGATTCTGTAGAAATTCAATGGTATTAAAATATCTCTTATCTGGCCACTGTGTCCGCATTGTGAATAGATTTACCTGTATGCCAATTATTAATTTATTTTAAATCCTATGTATAAATTTATTTTAAGACATACGTCAATGGTGCCACCTGTCAATTATTTTGGAGGCCGGTATAATTATGATTTAAATGGTTTTACTGTGCAGATCCATCTACACTTATATCCAGACACAATGCATGCCTGACTAACTCCGGAGGTGGTCAGGAAGATCTGATCACAATGCATATTTTATTCATCTACACGTGTGGGCATAATCAGAATGGGGACAAGAGACACATGTTAGCACGAGAGAGAGAGAGAGAGAGAGAGAGAGAGAGAGAGAGAGAGAGAGAGAGAGAGAGAGAGAGAGAGAGAGAGAGAGAGAGAGAGAGAGAGAGAGAGAGAGCATAACCAACAAAAATGGGTCACGACTCCTGCAGCTCTGTCGCACACTGGGTATGTACATAGTCAATGGTAGGCTTCGAGGGGACTCCTATGGTAGGTACACCTATAGCTCATCTCTTGGCAGTAGTACTGTAGACTACTTTATCACTGACCTCAACCCAGAGTCTCTCAGAGCGTTCACAGTCAGCCCACTGACACCCCTATCAGACCACAGCAAAATCACAGTCTACTTGAACAGAGCAATACTCAATCATGAGGCATCAAAGCCAAAAGAACTGAATAATATTAAGAAATGCTATAGATGGAAGGAAAGTAGTGTTGAAACCTACCAAAAACAATTAGGAAACAACAAATTCAATCCATTCTAGACAACTTCCTGGACAAAACGTTCCACTGTAATAGTGAAGGTGTAAACTTGGCAGTAGAAAACCTAAACAGTATATTTGACCTCTCAGCTTCCCTATCAAATCTAAAAATCTCTAACAGAAAACCAAAGAAAAGTAATAACAGTGATAAATGGTTTGATGAAGAATGCAAAAACCTAAGAAAGAAATTGAGAAACCTATCCAACCAAAAACATAGAGACCCAGAAAACCTGAGCCTACGCCTTCACTATGGTGAATCACTAAAACAATACAGAAATACACTACGGAAAAAGAAGGAACAGCATGTCAGAAATCAGCTGAATGTAATTGAAGAATCCATAGACTCTAACCACTTCTGGGAAAATTGGAAAACACTAAACAAACAACAACACGAAGAGCTATCTATCCAAAACGGAGATGTATGGGTAAACCACTTCTCCAATCTTTTTGGCCCTATAACAGAGAACAAACAGCAAAAAAATATACATGATCAAATGCAAATCTTAGAATCAACTATTAAAGACTACCAGAACCCACTGGATTCTCCAATTACATTGAATGAACTACAGGACAAAATACAAACCCTCCAACCCAAAAAGTCCTGTGGTGTTGATGGTATCCTCAATGAAATGATAAAATATACAGACCACAAATTTCAATTAGCTATACTTAAACTATTTAACATCATCCTTAGCTCTGGCATCTTCCCCAATATCTGGAACCAAGGACTGATCACCCCAATCCACAAAAGTGGAGACAAATTTGACCCCAATAACTACCGTGGGATATGCGTCAACAGCAACCTTGGGAAAATCCTCTGCATTATCATTAACAGCAGACTAGTTAATTTCCTCAGTGAAAACAATGTACTGAGCAAATGTCAAATTGGCTTTTTACAAAATTACCGTACGACAGACCACGTATTCACCCTGCACACCCTAATTGACAAACAAACAAACCAAAACAAAGGCAAAGTCTTCTCATGCTTTGTTGATTTCAAAAAAGCTTTTGACTCAATTTGGCATGAGGGTCTGCTATACAAATTGATGGAAAGTGGGGTTGGGGGAAAAATATACGACATTATAAAATCCATGTACACAAACAACAAGTGTGCGGTTAAAATTGGCAAAAAACACACACATTTCTTTCCACAGGGCCGTGGGGTGAGACAGGGATGCAGTTTAAGTCCCACCCTCTTCAACATATATATCAACGAATTGGCGAGGGCACTAGAACAGTCTGCAGCACCCGGCCTCACCCTACTAGAATCTGAAGTCAAATGTCTTCTGTTTGCTGACGATCTGGTGCTTCTGTCACCAACCAAGGAGGGCCTACAGCAGCACCTAGATCTTCTGCACAGATTCTGTCAGACCTGGGCCCTGACAGTAAATCTCAGTAAGACAAAAATAATGGTGTTCCAAAAAGGTCCAGTTGCCAGGACCACAAATACAAATTCCATCTAGACACCGTTGCCCTAGAGCACACAAAAAACTATACATACCTCGGCCTAAACATCAGCGCCACAGGTAACTTCCACAAAGCTGTGAACGATCTGAGAGACAAGGCAAGAAGGGCCTTCTATGCCATCAAAAGGAACATAAAATTTGACATACCAATTAGGATCTGGCTAAAAATACTTGAATCAGTTATAGAACCCATTGCCCTTTATGGTTGTGAGGTCTGGGGTCCGCTCACCAACCAAGAATTCACAAAATGGGACAAACACCAAATTGAGACTCTGCATGCAGAATTCTGCAAAAACATCCTACGTGTACAACGTAAAACACCAAATAATGCATGCAGAGCAGAATTAGGCCAATACCCGCTAATTATCAAAATCCAGAAAAGAGCCGTTAAATTCTATAACCACTTAAAAGGAAGCGATTCCCAAACCTTCCATAACAAAGCCATCACCTACAGAGAGATGAACTTGGAGAAGAGTCCCCTAAGTAAGCTTGTCCTGGGGCTCTGTTCACAAACACAAACAGACCCCACACAGCCCCAGGACAACAACAACAACAACACAACTAGACCCAACCAAATCATGAGAAAACAAAAAGAGAATTACTTACACATTGGAAAGAACAAACAAAAAAACAGAGCAAACTAGAATGCTATTTGGCCCTAAACAAAGAGTACACAGTGGCAGAATACCTGACCACTGTGACTGACCCAAACTTAAGGAAAGCTTTGACTATGTACAGACTCAGTGAGCATAGCCTTGCTATTGAGAAAGGCCGCCGTAGGCAGACCTGGCTCTCAAGAGAAGACAGGCTATGTGCACACTGCCCACAAAATGAGGTGGAAACTGAGCTGCACTTCCTAACCTCCTGCCAAATGTATGACCATATTAGAGACACATATTTCCCTCAGATTACAGCGATCCACAAAGAATTCGAAAACAAACCCAATTTTGATAAACTCCCTTATCTACTGGGTGAAAAACCACAGTGTGCCATCACAGCTGCAAGATTTGTGACCTGTTGCCACAAGAAAAGGGCAACCAGTGAAGAACAAACACCATTGTAAATACAACCCATATTTATGTTTATTTATTTTCCCATTTGTACTTTAACTATTTGCACATTGTTACAACACTGTATATATACATAATATGACATTTGAAATGTCTTTATTCTTTTGAAACTTCTGAGTGCAATGTTTACTGTTAATATTTATTGTTTATTTCACTTTTGTTTACTATCTACTTCACTTGCTTTGGCAATGTTAACACACGTTTCCCATGCCAATAAAGCCCTTAAATTGAATTGAAATTGAAATTGAGGTGATCAGAGACATAGGAGAGTATCATTCTGGCTGGCTAATTGTGTGTAAAATGTAACTACATTGTTTCCAATGGTGCTCTGTAACAAATTGCTGTACACTTACAGCAAAACGTTTACAGTTAGCTACTGTAACTCTAGATTACAGTAGAGTACTGTAAAGAGCAATGCATTAGTTTACAATACAATTTCACAGTAAAATACTGTATTACCTGTTTTGCTGTATATGTACAGCAGAATACTGTGAATTATGGTGCACTGTGGGAAAATGTTGTGGGCAGTGAAATAATTTCTGACTCATTAAGATATTTTATGGCGTGCCTTGTAAGAGGCTATGTTTGTTGCACTATTAGTGAGAATGCTGTACCCCATAGAATACAGTACCATACTGTATTTTTGCATATTTGTCCTGTAAATCTACAGTAACTTACTGTGCTGCCAGATTTTTGGAATCTAAAAACCTTTTCCTGTAAATATACAGTAATTCACTGTGCTGCCAGTAATTCAGTACCATCCCACAGAATACAGTACAATTATGACATTTTGAACCGCCAAAAACCTGTTTTGGGGGCATGGTATTGTTGTGGCTCATTAACAATTTTTGAGGCATGCCTTGTAAGAGGCTATACTTGTTGCACCTGTTAGTGAGAATTCTGTACCAATTTAAGTGAGATGTGGTAGTAGTTCCCTAACAATTAAATGTATATAGGGAACAGATGAGAGTGGCACTAAGTCTCAAACCTTTAATGGTTGAGTGTTTATCCATGTCCTTTTTTATATGTTTCACTCTGTAGTCACTGCAAGTTTAGAACTCTTTGTTTAGGCCTTCACAAGTGCTAGTGATATAAATCACCAAATATTCATTGATATGCTGTAATATATGATTACATATTCACTGTTAGCAATTGTTTTAGCTTTATTGAAATACAATAAAAAAATAAAGCACTGTTTTGCTATATATTTACTGCAGCGTTCTGTAAATTATTGTGCAATGTGGAAAATGTTTGTGGGAGGGGAAAGAATCACTGGCTCATTAACATATTTTGAGGTGTGCCTTGTACATGTCTATATTTGTTGCACCTGTTAGTGAGAATGCTGCACCAATTGAACTGATATGTGGTAGTAGTGCCCTAACAATTTAAAGTATACATGTATACGGGACAGATCAGAATGATAGTGGGTATCAAACCTGTAATAGGTTAATATTAAGCTGTGTCGTTTCGACCTGTAATGTTTAGGCCTAGAAGTGCAAGTGATATAAACACCAAATATTCATAAATATGCTGTAAGATACAAATACATAGCAGCCAACCTGCTTGCACTAATCCCATGTTATTACTGTAAAATGTCAACATGATTGTAGTAGTATTTAATTTCTTACAATAGGCAATTTTACAGTATTGTACTGTCATTGCTTGGCGTTTTCAAGTATTTTACAGTACGCATGTTACTGTGAATATTAGTGTCTTCATTTGCATTGTTTCAAGATTCAATGTCACATGCACAAGTACGGTGAAATGCCTTGCTTGCTAACTCAAAACGCAACAATGCAATAATCAATAACAATGTAATTGTTGGCAACGATGCATTCAAAAAGTATCTTGTTACAAAGACAGGATACGTTGAAGACCAACGTTTAGCCTTGTTTGGGGGCAGAGCTCATTAGAATAATACTCAGCCGTGTGCTTTGTAAGTGTTAATTTTTTCATTTACATTTTGGTAATTTAGCAGACACTCTTATCCAGAGTGACTTACAGTCAGTGTATTAAACTAAGGTAAACAAGAATATAGCAAGTAAAATATTGTGTTACTGTTACCATATTTGTAGTAGAAAATACAAAATACATCTATTTTTTATTAAACTGTTACAAAATAGGCTACATGAATTGTAGTTCAGGCCAGTAAAATACAAATTACAAAATAGGTATTGAACGTATGCCAGTCACTTACTGTAAAAATTACTGGATTTTTATTTACAGTGTGGTGAAATATATTAAATAGAAGAAAAAGCACATCTCATCTCAGAGTCAGAGAGAGAGAGAGAGAGAGAGAGAGAGAGAGAGAGAGAGAAAGAGAGAGGATGAGAGATAGTGTGTGTGTCAGAATTACTTATAAGATGAGATGTAGATCGACGTGTAAGGCAATCACTCAGACCTCCTATTGACTGGTCTTTCAGCTATGTGATTATTATAAATACTTTAAGCAAATATACAGCCAAAGAAACACACAATAGAAACAGACACACTTTGTGTCAAAATAGATTCATAAAAGTGTAGTGCAAAGTTCACCGCAAATTTCACACAAATCAATAATAAATAAAAAAATCAATGAAATGTATTCTATAAAGCGCTTTTTACATCAGCAGTTGTCACAAATTGCTTTACAGATACCCAGCCTGAAACCACAAACAGCAAGCAATGTAGGTGCAGAAGCACAAATGCACTACTAGGCTATAGCTTACAAATCATGAGCCACATTTGAGCCGTGTAAGAGATGGCCCCAGCAACCCCAGCTGCTCATGGAGTGACTGAGTGAGAGATAGGTTGAGTGTGTGGTCAGCCCCACAGGTGCAGATACCATTGAATGCTATCTGCCGATCTCTCTGCTCTGCCATCGGAGGCATGGGTGTCAGGCTAGGTTACACACTCCACACACACGCGCACGCACACACACACACACACACACACACACACACACACACACACGCACACACACGCACACACATGCACACACCACACACGCGCACGCACAAACACACAGCCACAAACACAAACACACACCCACACATCTCTCTCAGGACAGGTATCAGTGTGAGTAGAGTGCTGAGTTGAGGTCAGGCATTGCACTGGTCAGCTATAATCACACAGGCATGAGGCAGGACCCCGTGATGATGAGGGCAGTAGCAGTTTGACAGATAGCTACTGGAGCACTGCCGCCGTTGCTGCTGTAGTGGAGGTATACAGCGAATAAAGAGAATAAGAAGAGAGGCGTGGAGGAGAGGAAGTGGGGGGCAGTTGGAGACAACAATGTTGCATTCTAAGGGGGAAAAAGGGACAGAGAGCGAGAAGAGAGAGAGAGAGAGAGAGAGAGAGAGAGAGAGAGAGAGAGAGAGAGAGAGAGAGAGAGAATGCGGTACTTGTGAAACAAATCTGTATATCAGCAACATGCTCCTCTGTCCTTTCACCTTCTCTATCACTCTCTCTCCTGCTTCTCTCCACCTTCCCTCCCTCCCTCTCCTCATTCCTCATCTCTCCCTCCCTCTCCCCATTCCTCATATCTCTCCCTCTTTCTCCCTCTCCTCATTCCTCATAACTCTCTCTCTCCCTCTCCTCATCTCTCTCTCCCTCTCCTCATTCCTCATCTCTCTCTCCCTCTCCTCATTCCTCATCTCTCTCTCTCTCCCTCTCCTCATTCCTCATATCTCTCTCTCTCTCTCCTCAGTCCTCATCGCTCTCTCTCTCCCTCTCCTCATTCCTCATATCTCTCTCCTCATTCCTCATCTTTCTCTCTCTCTCTCTCTCTCTCCTCATTCCTCATCTCTCTCTCCCTCTCCTCATTCCTCATATCTCTCTCTCTCTCTCCTCATTCCTCATCTCTCTCTCTCTCCCTCTCCTCATTCATCATATCTCTCTCTCCTCATTCCTCATCTCTCTCTCCCTCTCCTCATTCCTCATATCTCTCTCCCTCCCTCTCCCCATTCCTCATATCTCTCCCTCTTTCTCCCTCTCCTCATTCCTCAGATATCTCTCTCTCCTTCTCCTTATTCCTCATCTCTCTCTCTCCTTCTCCTTAATCCTTATCTCTCTCTCTCCCTCTCCTCATTCCTTATATATCTCTCTCTCTTCCTCTCTTTCTGCTGGAATCACTCATTATATTCCCTCTCCGCTCCCCAGGTCAGCGGCTCCTAAATCACCCAGTACAAACACAACACATTCATCTCCTCAATTGGCCAATGTCACAGATAAAAATTATATTGGATTCCTTCCCCCTTGCCTCCATTTCAATTGTGCTTGGGGAGCAGGGGCGCACCATTATCAACCTACCACTCGCTACCACAGAGGCTGAGTTTCAAATGACACCCTATTCCCTACTTAGGGCCCATAGGGCTCTGGTCAATGTAGTGCACTATATAGGGAACAGGGTGCAATTTGTGACGCAGACAGAGGCTGTATCAGCCTGCTATAGTGTGCCGTGGCGGAGGCTGGGCTGGGAAAGGCTGGGAAATTGCTCTTGCATGGTAGCTTTAGCTGTAAATGTGCGTTGAGTGATTACCCTCCTGGTTGATCAGATATGGAGCACACCGGAGCCGCGGGTCTAGCAGTTTAGCTGCGATTAGCATCGAAGCAGGTAGGTGGTCTGGGCCTCTTTAAAAGAGAAAACACGCAGGCACTGTTACCTAGAAAGCCCCATTGATTACACACAGCCCATTGTAGTGGAGCCAGCTGCGTCTGTTAGTGGTGCTGCTGGGGTAAAGAATGGCTTCAGGTGTGTAGGCCACTGGGGCGGGTGTGTGTGTGTGTGTGTGTGTGTGTTTGTGAGTGCGTGTGACCAGTGGAGAGAGAGCCCAGCGGCCCAGAGGTCGTCCTTGTATGATTTGGTGTTTAAAGCCTCTATTTGCCTCCCTTTGCAGTCACTTTATTTTCCAGCAGGTAATCGCAGGATGACAAGGTAGCTGAGCCTCTGATTTAGTGTGCCACAGAGCCCAGAGGGAGAGAAATGGAAAAGTGAACAAGAGAGATAGAGGGAGAGAGGGAGAGAAAAAAAGAGAGCGAGGGTGTGACAGGAGTAGTATGTTGTAAATCTGGTGCAGGGACAGAGTAGGAGATTTGTTTTTTATTTGGGCATGCAAGTGCTGTAACATGGTATGGAGAAGAGATAGGAACACACACACTCGTCGGGGCAAAGTGCAGGATGACAAAATGAATGGAAAAAGAAATAAAACGAGGACTCAAATAAAGGGACACAGAGTAGCGTGGACCGTGCAGAACACTTGGCTCACACTGACCCTGATTGAAGTTTATTGGATTAGTCTTCATACCTTCCCACTCCCTCAGCTGACCACACACACACACACAGTCTTGTACAGCTAACATTGTGGGGACACACAATTCAGTCCCATTCAAAATCTTAGTTTCCCTAACCCCTAACCCTAAACCTAACCCTAACCCTAACCCGTACTCTTACCCTAACCTTAACCCTAACCCTAACCCAAAAACCTAACCTTAACCCCAACCCTAAACCTAAACCTAGCTCCTAACTCTAACCCTTAATGTAATTCTAACCTTAACACAAATTCCAACCTTAACCCTAAACCCACTAGAAATAGCATTTGAAATAGCATGTCCCCAGTTGGTCAAATTTTTGTTTGTTTACCAGAAGTCCCCACAAGAATAGTTACACACGTCCACACACGTCCACACACACACACACACACACACACACACACACACACACACACACACACACACACACGTGTGTGCGCCTGTGTGTGTGTGTGCATAGATATCGTATAGGTCGTTATCAATAAAACATCACAATAAGGTGCAAAGCATTCAATTTGCCTGCTGGGGGCCATGGAGACCCGCAGCTCCGCTAAAACCATTGACAACTGCGTGCCGTTGTCAAGGGATTGTTAAATAAATGTTAACTATTTGGTTATAATATCATCCATCACCTCTTGAAGATCATAATCAGAACTACAAATATCTGATTAGTCCATGCAAAACAATTGCGCACATTTAGCTCTATCATCAGAGTTATAGCCTACAGCAAGTAACTACATGCTTTTCTTTTCATGATAAGTAAACATCAATTGATCATGTAATTTCAGATACGTAAGGGTAGCCTCACGATATCCCTCAATATTGGCCACCATTAATTGGATATTTGAGTGATATAAAATAAAAACTATACCGGACAAGTATGAGCTGTTTAGGTTAATTTCCCATCCTTTGTGGGCTCTTCCTGTCAAGCAGCAGAAGGGCACATTTGCCGATGTAATGTTAGCTGATAATGTCTACTTTGCAAGACCAGTAGAAACGTTGTACAGTTGGCTAAACATATAGTAAGTAGACCTAATGTACTTTTTTCACTAACCAACGTAGGCCTTCCTAGCGAAGTTAGGTATCACTATCCCCTTTTCAACATCGTTTTTAAGTGTTTCATCACCATTACTGCTAACAGACATGATAGACTACATTGATTGATTTACCACATCAAATTGGCTAGCTACACTGTTATAAAAAAATGGTTCCAAAAGGGTTCTTTGCGGAAGGATACAGTTCTACCAAGAGCCGTTTTGATCTGAAGAACCCTTTTTGGAAGACAAGGGTTCTTTGTAAGGCAAAGAGTTGTACCTAGAACTTTCAACATCCTAAGAACTGTTTTTGGAAGAAAAGGTAATTTGATGATTCTTTGGAAGGCAAGAATGATTATTTGAAAGTCAAGAAAGGTTCTACAGAGAACCACATATCATATTTCCCAGCATGCTCTATTGCAGGGTGATTTTCAGAATTGTTTGTTTTAATATCTGTGTTTTTGCATGTACAATGAATGGTTGATAAATGTTATGGTACACCAAGATAAATATTAAAAAAATTCTAAACTAATCCAATCTGTTAGTAGTTGTACTTATTAAACCCGTTACTGAGATGGTTGTTCTAGTTGACATGATTGAGGTCATCTCAGTGCACAAGGTTCCCTATCCTGGCAGTCATTCTGAATGCAGGTTGCAGGTGATACAAAATTCCATGCGTTGGATATCCTAACTCTGGCTGAATTCCAATAAGAATTAAACATCACATTGCAAGCCAGCATAATGTGACTTGCAGGTGTGATGTGGCCTTTAAACCTGAAGTTAATGTGTAACTATGCCCTCAAAGAAAGGCCTTATGATATAAATTATGTAATGTATTGCCATAAAGAATTACATTTTAAAGGATAAGCATGGTGGAACTGCTAATAGAGGGTTATAGGAAGACCCTTCCAAAGATAAAAGGGTTCTCGGTAGAACCCTAGATAGGTAGAACCCTAGGTAGAACCCTCTGCAAATGGTTCAACCTAGCACAAAAAATCTAACAATATTTGCATATAGCCGTCTAGTTTATCCCCTGAAAGTTAGCTTGTTAACTAGCTATATTGTTGTGTTCTGTTATCTACACTATTATAGAAAAAGGTGCTAAGTAGAACCATGAACGGTTCTTTGGTTTGTAGAGAAAGAGAACCCTTCATGGTTCTACTTAGCACCTTTTTTTCTAAGCGTGTAGATAACAGATCACAAATATTGTTTGATTTGCTTGCCATCTATAGTGGTGATGACAGTAGTCCGACTGTCAACTTTACCAGGACGAGGACTTGCCGATGTCAAGCTCTTTCCAAACGCCTAATCTTTGATGAAGCAAGCTAAATGACACATGTTGTTTGCTTAGCTAGCTACATGCCAAATGGATCTAGTTACCCTCACCTATCTGAAAATACATTATACATTTATATTTACTGATTATGAAAAGCATGTAGTTACTTGCTGTATAAGTCTGATGATTTAGCTAAAGTGGAATAATCGGAAATGTGTACTTCTGACTATGCTCTCAAAGAGGTGATATTAAAACCAAACAGTTATAACATTTATTTAACAATCCCTTGAAAACGGCATGTAGTTGTCAATGGTGTGTGTGTGCGTCTGTGTGCATGTGTGTGTGCGTGTGTGCCACCTACACTGGCCTCAGCCTAACTAACTGACATCCAGAACACAACCCATACTGTAGGAGAATGTACAGGACAGTGAATGACGTTATTGTTCACATGGTAATCCTTGATCCGTGGGGTTCACAACAAATATAGCACTTGTTTTTTGTCTGAAATAGGCCTGTGTGGGTGTGTAGGAGTTGGTATTCAGTGTTAGGCTCAATAGTGGCTCACTCGTGCCTCTCTTGCACATTTCTCTCTCTAACCAGGCCAAACCTCCAAAGAGAGGAGGAGGGATGCTGCTCTCACACTCAGCGTCCCCCGGATCGGAACACTGTCCGTGGGATGGCTTTCACACATTTCCCCCCCCCGAATATGCATCTTGGGAATGTGCATCTTTACTCAGAACAATTAGATAAGTGATGCTTCTAATCAACATTGTATCTCTGTAGGCACTTTATTGGTGGTTTAATTGACCCTGGACGATCAATAGACTGCTCTTCCCTTTCCCAGCCTCTAGTTGGCATGACGGAAGATCCGTCAACTTCTAGTAATCTTTGTTTCCATTTCAACAACCCATCTAGCACAGTGGATCTGAGCCGATTCCGGCTGAGAGTCGGGGCATTCGGCTGAGAGTCAGACTCGACCCGCGTCACGTGGCCCGAGTCTGGGCTGCCTTCGGCAGTGTTACTTATGGCTAGGATGAGGGGATGGAGCTCGGGCCGATTCTGGTGTGAGTTATCTGGCCCAAATGTATTACTTGGAGCTCGGGCCGATTCCGGTGTGAGTTATCTGGCCCAAATGTATTACTTGGAGCTCGGGCCGATTCCAGTGTGAGTTATCTGGCCCAAATGTATTACTTGGAGCTCGGGCCGATTGTGGCTACTCTCTGGCAGATGATTACATGGGCTGCTTTGTATAATTAACATTTCATTATTTATTTATTTTTCTATCTTTTCTCATTGTTTCTGTGATCAAAAACTAAAATTAACATTTAAATTAAATTCTTTAAGAGTCTTTCCTGATCAAGTAGTATTTTAGTATTTTGATACTTTGTGCAAGGCAATTGATCTGCATTAAAAACTTTGCGGATGGGGCCTCCTGAGTGGCGCAGTGGTCTAAGACACTGCATCGCAGTGCAAGCTGCGTTGCTACAGATGCTGGTTTGATACCTGTCTGTGTCGCAGCCAGCCTTCGCCTCTACCGAGGCTGTACGGGAGTTGCAGCGATAGGACAAGACTGTAACTACCAATTGGATATGACGAAAAGGGGGTAAAAAAAAATAAAAAATACTTTGTGGATGGGTATAATTGTAATATTTAAAATGACTCAATTGGGTAATTCTGTATACATTTATTTAAATTTGCATCGGCCCGTTTCTGGGGGGATTCTGGTAAGATGCAGGCAAAGTCCGCTGAATTCCAGTAGACGGAAACGGCTGTACGATTCTGGGCAGTCATTCATTTTGATTCCGGGCCAAATCCGACACCCGATTCCGGGCCGATTCAATCAGTTTCGGCCCCCCCGGAAGAGGGCCGCTTCCGGTCCAATTCCTCATTGCTAGCTGGGAAGTCTCTACTTGTGATGTGCTAGATGCCCTGCTTAAGATTGAATAAAATAAAATCAATTTGGTCTGATTTGCTTGATCCTTTCTTGCTGCAGCTTTCTGCTCGCATAATTGTAGAAACATTGATACATATGTTTAACCTGACAATTATCTAGGGTGCTATCCCTGGAGTCTGGAAGGCTACCCATGTGCTCCCTCTCTACATAGGTGGTTACCCCTCTGACATGAATAATTATCTCCCGATCTCTAAACTGTCTTGCCTAGCGACAATTATAGAATCTTTAATCGACTCTCAGCTTAGAAATGTTCTAGCTTCAACATCTATTCTAAAGCCTTGTTCACACTGGCAGTTTGAACTGACTCAAATCCTATTTTTTTGCCTATCCGATTCGAATCTGTTCTTTTTCCTGCAGTCTGAGCAGCCACGAAGCACATGGAATCAGATATTTCAAGCCACATTTCAAACCACCTTTGTAGGTGGTTTGAAATCAGATACAAATCTGATTCCTGGCCATGTGACTTGTGTCTGAACAAGTAATTTTTTGACTGTTATTTGGCAAATCTTGTTGCTTGCTAGCTACTCTGTTGACAGTTTGACATGAACATGTTGTAGCTAACTAGCTTGTTATTTTTTTTACAAACAAATTAGTGAATGTGCTAGAAAGCTAAATGGCTACCTAGCTACAGTTGCTAGTTGACTGCTGTGGCTAGCCAAAAAGGACTCGTTTTGAAAGTTGGATCATCTTATCCTTTGAGGCGTTAAAAGTGTTCTTACACTATGATTTTGAACATTCAAATCCACTGGGAAACATCCATGGCAGGCATTGTTGTCACCTTAGCTTGCTACATAACATCTGAGTTATAAGAAGCATGAGAACCACCTCCAATCAGCCACACACCCATCGTTACTATGACAACTCAGCCAGGTCATTGCACTACATCTGCTGCTTCTTTGGTGGTAAATGACATTGTAAATTGCATTGACAAAAGGCAACATTGTGTTGCCCTTTTCATAGACCTATCGAAGAATTATGACACTGTTGACCATTTATTATTAATTCGTACACTATCTGAAATTGGCCTGGGTCAGGCAACATTTGGTTTGAAAACTACCTGACAGACAGGACACAATGTGTTTCTTAACTGGGCTGCAGGTAGCCTAGCGGTTGGGCAGGTTGGGCCCAGCGGTTGGGCGTTGGGCCAGAAAAATATGTTGATGTGCCCTTGAGCAAGCACTTCACCCTAATTTGCTCCAGGGGTTTCAGAAAGCATGTGTTGATGTGTGATGAGTGTGATAGAAGGAGTCAGGCGCAGGAGGGTAAATCACAGAATACAGAGTTTATTCCGTCGTACACAATTGCGCTGGATAGCGACAACAGAAAACAGCCACAGGGGAAACCAGCTACCCTGGCAATACAGGGTACGGGTAGCTCCAACAATATACAGGCACAGGGGAACATATCTACCCTGGCAATACCAGGTATGAGTAGCTCCACCGAGCTACACTACTCTCACAATAAACAATCACCCACAAGGACAAGGCGGCAGAGGGAACACTTATACACGGACTAATGAGGGGATAAGAACCAGGTGTGTGTAATTGACAAGACAAGACAAATGGAATGATGAGATATGGAGCGGCAGTGGCTAGTAAGCCGGTGACGACGAACGCCGAAGCCTGCCCGAACAAGGAGGGGAGGCAGCCTCGGCGGAAGTCGTGACATGATGAGTTAGTTAAGAAGTTAAGAATTAAAATGAGCTTCCTTTATAGGAATAGGGCATGCCTTTCATTAAATAGCAGAAAACAAATCATTCAGTTGACATTCATACCGGTTATAGATTAAGGTGATATTGTTTACATTAATGCAGCTGCCATTGTATTGAAGCCATTGGATGCAGTTTGTCATAACACACTGCACTTTATTAAGGGTGACAGGTTCAGTACACATAATTGCTTTTTGTAGCAGAAAGTAAGCTGGCCCTCTTTTAAGTCTCGTAAATCCAGGATTGCACTCTTTTTGTTTATTAGACTCAAGTGCTGAGATATTTCCAAGCAGTGTCACAAATTAGATTTTCTCTACTGTATTTAAAAATATATATATCTTGATTATTCTTTTCGGTTTTGGCAGCTTTTATTGTATTTTTTACACTCACTGTTTATAAAGTGTGGGAATTGTATAGTTTTTTTTATTTGGCTGGCTTTGACTAACTGATCAACAGGGATACAGCCTACAAACTCTGGAACATGGTGTGTCCTTAGTTATTATCTACTTATTGATTTGGCTATTCAGTGTGTAATAATGTGTGTTGTTTTGACAGAGAGAGCATACTGACATGAATTGAATGGAAGAAAGGACAATGAGAGGCTTGTAGGCTGTATCCCTGTTGATCCCACACACACGCACGCACGCACGCACGCACGCACGCACGCACGCACACACACACACACACACACACACACACACACACACACAACACACACAGACAGACAGACAGACAGACAGACAGACAGACAGACAGACAGACAGACAGGCAGACAGACAGACAGACAGACAGACAGACAGACAGACACACACACACACACACACACACACACACACACACACACACACACACACACACACCCTGACAGCAGCAACACAGTCTCAATACAGGGATGAAATAATGAAATCAGATAACGTGGATTATTCTAATACAATTCATCCGCTCACCACCATACCTCTGTCATGTGTGAGTGAGATGACAAGGTAAAGGCATTGGGGTTAGCTGTGGTAAAAACGAATGTGCTCGCTGATACAACACATAATGAAAATCTCTATCTCTCACGTCTCAGGTAGGCTACCAGTATTCTTCTCTGTAAATCGATGCATTTTATAGCTCAAAATTATGATTTACCCTGTGTGATTGATTGCGTGTTCCCTGCCTGAAATTGCGTTGACATATTGGGAGAAAAAGACGGCAGAGGAGAAAGCCTGAGTGTGAAAGAACAGCATGATACACAGAGAGAAAGGGAGTCAAAGAGAGAGAGAGAGACAGAACTACTGTAATTACACTCCACCAGTTAGCCTTTGCTAGGCCAAAGATACAACCTCTCTCTCTCTCTCTCTCTCTCTCTCTCTCTCTCTCTCCCCAACTCCCTTCCTCCCTCTCTCCTCTCCATGGTTCTCATGGTTGCGTTTTTCCTCTATCTCTTCTCATTGATTCTCAGGGAGGTGTATCTAAAGGATCCCGTTATGAGCTACTGCTTCAAAGCTCCGGCACACTGTCTGTCTCTCACACTATCTCTCTCTCACAGCCGTGTACCCTTTACATAACTCTCTGATCCCAGCCAATCACTCTCTGGCTCTGACCTTTGACCTCCTGGCCTGTCGATTATGACATCATAACCCTCCCAGCCGGATTTTAATTTCATGGTTCTACCACCTTGCCCCGTTTAGGGTGTACGTCACTGCTCTCTCATACCAGCTATATCTCCTCTAGCGTCCCCTCTAGCTGTTGAGAAAGGACAGGAGAATAATTGAAAAAAGGAGGATGGAGAGGAAGAGAGAGATACTGACTTCTGGAAGAGGGGAGGGAGGGAGGGAGGGAGAAATGGAGGGGTAGCATTTCGGAGGCCGGGAGTTCAGGCTTTCCCCACTAAATGATTGTAGCGATTAGCAGAGTGGGCAAGGTGGGTTGGCTGGGCATTGAGGAATGGCCACATCGGGCCTCTATTGAAGTGTCAGTGTGATTGAGAGGCTGAGGGCCCCAGCGCTAATGGCTTCATCAGACCGGCCCTGGCACCCACTACTGCCAATTTCTTCTGCGTGCTGAGGCTGCATCCCAAATTGCTCCCAATTACCTATATAGTGCACTACTTTTGACCAGAGACCTATAGGAGGCCCTAAAGGCTCTGGTCAAAAGTAGTGCACTATATAGGGAAAAGGGTGCCATTTGGGATGCAGTCTCAATCTCATTCCCATACACCCCCCGGTCCCTACATCCCCTGCCACCTCCCAATCAAGCTGCAAAACACACACAAATTAAGCAATGTTGTCGCTCAACTTAACTTTGCTCGGTCTGGGGTTTTTTCGTTCTTTTTTTTCCTCATATCACAATCTCTCTCACCGCGTTCCTTTCCTCTCGATCTGTCGATCGATTGATCGTTCGGTCGGTCTCTCTTTCTCCAGCGATTATCACTCTAACTCAAGGCCATCCCTCTCTCCACTCTCTCAAGTCTTAAAAGCCAATTAAGTGGGTTCATTTTACCCTGTTGTCTCTCACAATATTTTTGGGCGCTTCCCATCTTTCAGAAGGTTGGCCTATTTTCAACTCGTCTTTCTGCAAATGTCTCCCCTCTACCTCTTTCCCTTCCCTCAAGCCTCCCTACTCTGACTCGATTCTCCAGGTGCTGAAATTGACCATGTGATGCCTTTCTTAGATCCAGGTTGAGTCACAAATGGCACCCTATGCCATATATAGTGTACTACTTTTGACCAGGGCCAATAAACTCTACTGGTCAAAAGTAGTGCACTATGTAGGGAATAAGGTTTGGGATGGAACTCCAGAAATGTTATCTCACTGCTGTTTTCTGCTTTCCTAAAATCTGCCTGTGAAAAATACATTAGTTATGTTGGTATTCTGTGCTTGTTAATCACCCTGCTCTCTGTTTTGTCTCAGAAGCTGCCCTGCAATTTAGCAGTACTAACGCATGCTAAAAAGCACAAGCTGCCTCCAACCAACACACAGGTAAACTATAAAATCACCCTGTTATGTTAACGGTAAATTACTGGACAATCAACAGTATCATACTGTATAAACTGAATGCAATTGGTTACTGTAAATTACATTGCATTGTGTAAAAATATTTCACGGATTTTGGACTGTAAAATATTCTACATAAAATAGAGTAGCAGTTAAATTACTGTATTTGTGAATGTTCAAAATAGAACACAACACAAAGAGCACAAGGTCGACAAAATCAAAACACATCCTCTAAAGTAAGAGAGAATTGTTTTGCTTTATTTTCGAATGGCTTGTAATTCCACCTGACAGAATACAGAACCATACTGTATTTTTGAAGCGGCAAAAGCCTTTTGACCACTAGTGGGTGCATGCTATTGTTGTTTCTGGCTCATTAACATATTTTGAGTAGTGCCTTGTAAGAGGCTATATTTATGCCACCCGTTAGTGGGCATGATGTACCAATTTAACTGAAATGTGGTAGTAGTGCCTGATCAATTAAAGGGCAAGTTTACCTAAAATCCAAAATGTCTATAGTGATTCCATACATTGAAACTAGTTAGGTGGAGTTCTCCCTCTCTCTCTTCCTGTATTCTAGAACTGGCGAGCTGCAAAAATGGGTCATGTGACGTGACATGTCTTTGTGCACTGCTATCTCTGCTCCACCTAACTAGTTACAATGTATGGAATAACTTGGGAAATGTTGGATTTTAGGTCAACTTCCCCTTTAAATGTGTTAAGGGTCTGATTGGAGTGGAGTCTTAAACCTTTAAAAGTTTTATTTTGGTCTGTTTTGTCCCTGTAGTCACTGTTTGGAAGTCTTTGTTAAGGCCTCTAGAAATGTGGTCTTTTATATCACTTGCACTAGAGGCCCTTACAAAGGCTTCCAAACTGGCATTCATTGACATGCTGTAATGTGGAAACACAAGCAGCCAGCCTGCTTGCACCAATTCCATGTAATGACAGCAAAATACAGTAAACTACAAACCCCATCTCCCCTCAATGAATTTAGTTCATTCATTTATTCATTCATCCATTCATTACAATTACCGTAATACGATTACAGTAATGCACTGTACTCTTGTTTTACGGTAACTTACAGGAAGCCAGTTACCTGTAAGTTACCTTAAAAACAATGGTATAAAAGATTACAATAACAGTATTGGATACCGTAAAATACGGTATGGTAACATACTGTACCTTTTTATACGGTAACTTACATGCAACTGGCTGCCTATAAGTTACCTTAAACACATCAGGAAAAGTTTTAAAGTGTAGAATAGCAACGGGAAAGGGAAAGACTTGTGGTCACGAATAGCCAGACGAGAGGGGGAAGAGAGTCATACAAGTGTTTTCAGCTTTTGTCCCACAGTATCCGAAAGCCATTCTGCAACTTATTTTTACAACAACAAAAAAAGTGTATACTACAGCTATTCAGAAGATGAATGTCTCAAATCAAGGTTTCCTCTGAGAAACTGATCAGTAATAGAGCAGGAATGGGACTCAGTCATCAGGGACAGTCACTCATTCTCATGTGTTAAAGTCCCGCTTATCAATCTTGCTTCATTCAAGCCAACCTAAGGCCAGGGGCTGAACTAGCAGAGAAATACATTTCCTTCTGCCGGTTACAAAATGTCAAACATATTGGTTTTCGTTCTAGTAGTCTTCTGCTTCTTCATCAGTGCCACATCATCCAGCCACCAGCCTCTGGCTCTACCAATGCAGACTCAAGCCAACATAAATCCAAATCATTCAACACTAATTAATTTCTTATTTTAAAAGTATACATTCGTGATTCTTCCGATAACATTGAGGAGTTTACCACATCAGTCACCGGGGTAACACTTTACAATACGTTTTCATTTGTAAAGGGTTTAATCATTTGTAAATGCATGATAAACAATTAATGAAGGGGTTATAACAAATTGGTCGGAATAGTGCGATAGCCAGTCAGTGCTTGCCAAATAGTGAGCCACTATTTACCTCCAGCTATTAACCATTTATAAATGCACTTATTTTCAATGGTTGCACAGTTAAACAATAATTATTTCCTCACTTTTGGGTGTGATTCTCTTTCCCAGGAACAGAAATGGTTGGTTTTCAGACCAATGGTCAACTCCCACGATGTGTCTTGCCCCACGTTTGAAACCCTGATGCTGCATTGGTACACTTATTTCTTCCAGGAATGAAAGATTCATCTCAAGATCTGAAGCCATATTATTGGTGTTGTTTCTGAAAAATCCCCCCGAATTTGTGAGCTCTGCCCATCTGTGAAACGCGCTTGAAATTATGACGACCTGGAACGTGCCCAGAATGTGTTGACACTGACATCATGTGACAGTGCCTCGTGAAGAATCATAAATAGCAAAAAGAGATAACAAATAAGGTTTTGAAGTATTTGTCCTATATCTAGGAGATAGAAGAAAGCTCTTTTATTTTTTTTATTTTTTTTATTTTTTTACACATATTCAACCTTTTTTTGGGTAGGCACAAAACGACCTTAATCCTTACATTCATTATTTTAAATCGGTACCGGTTACCTTCAGACGAGTCCCGTGACACTTGTGGTGGTTGTAGTGCAACATGGAGAAGACCATCGTGTTCATGAGAATCTCCCCTTTTCACAGTGGGGACACATTAGTTGGTAGCCCAAACGGTTCGGACGCTATAAACAGAAGTTGGGACATCGACTATACCAACTTCAGACTAGTCCCCTGACAATTGTGGGGGTCGTAGAGCAAAACGTATACCACCATCGTAGGTCAAACTGTTTGATTGCTACAGACATTTTCGTGAGAAGACCAATTTTCAGGATATCTCATGGTTTGACAAACACCGCTCTAGCTCTGCCACCTTTCACCGCAGATGCGGAAGAGCAATAGACAAACAGACTTGTATCTCTACCTTAAACTGACGAATTTTGATAGTAATTGTTTTATTATGTTACTTAGATTGACGCATTGGTGCATCTAGGGGGTTAAGACTAACTTACTAGCTAGCTAACTAGCTTGTGTATTAGCAAAACTTGTTATAACTAGCTAACCCCTTTCATCTGTGGTAGCTAGCTAGTAGTGTTAGCAAGTAATGTTAAACACTAGCTATTATTATTATAAGCTAGCAGTGGATAACATAACTACCTAAGCCTAAATGGTAGACATCATGATAATGATGACAGTAGAGTAATGTAGCTAGTGTCTATGATAAATTGTCATAAATTCCTCTTCTCTCCCACACATTCCCATAAGGTCTCAGACTCCAGGATGGGAAAATGCTTAACAAGAAAGAAACAGATGAAGAAGCAGAAAGGGGCCATGAGACCCTATGTTGTATTTTAAATAGTTAATCTGTTATCAATTTCTATTCTGACCTGTTTATCCGAATTAGCTAGGCTACTCACTATACCAATGATGGGCTACAGAGTAGTTGAGTCACTGCAATTAAAATTGTGTTCTTGGGACAGAGCAACAATGCATCACACCCAAAAGTGAGACAATAACTGTTCAACTGTGCAACTATGAGCATGATGATACATAAGGGTTCATCTTATAAGCATTTGTAAGTGCATTTATAAATGTTTAGTAACTGGAGGTAAATATTGGCTCACTATTTGGCAAACACTGACCAGTTATTGCACTATTTTGACCAATGTGATATAACTGTTTATTAATGGTTTATAATGCATTTACAAATAATTAAATAATTAAGCAATAAGTCACAAGAGGCAATGCTATATCAATGAATACAGTCACAGGTAAATGGCGTTGTTCGGCCTGACACGATAGCGAGAAGTTGTCTCGTCTCGTCTGGGCACCGTTCACTATGTATGGTACAACAGAGATCAAAATTCAAAAGTGAAACATTGTTTCCAAAGTCAGACAGGCAGACAGAGAGGCTTATATTAACCCCCGCTGTACCAAACCAAATGCTAGGCTGGAAGCAAGGGGAAATAATGTGCGAGTTGAGATAAATGCAAGAGATGATTCCGACAGCAACAAGAACATGATATTCTTACGGAGGCGCAGTGATAATATTCAGATGGAACTGTTAGAAGGCATAGGTGTGTCTGTGACGGCCAATTCAGCACGGCTTGGAACGCTGCTCGTCCAATCAGCATCCGGGATACAAACAACCAGTTTTATAACAGTTAATAACGTAATTATAACCCATTTACAAATGGAACCTTATTGTAAAGTGTTACCGTCGCCGGCAGTGCATCGACGACTTCGTCCCCACAGTGACCGTACATACAGTATGCATCCCAACTAAAAGCCATGGATTAGAGGCAACTTCCTCACTGAGCTAAAGGCTAGAGCTGCCGATTTCAAGGAGCGGGAAACTAATCCAGACACTTATAAGAAATCCTGCTACAACCTCCGACGAGCCAACAAACAGACAAAGCGTCAATACAGGACTAAGATCGAATCGTACACCTCCGGCTCTGAAACTCGTCGGATGTGTCAGGGCTTGCAAACTATCACGGATTACAAAGGGAAACCCAGCCACGAACTACCCAGTGATGCAAGCCTACCAGACGAGCTAAATGCCTTCTATGCTCGCTTCGAGGCAAACAGCACTGAACTATACATGAGAGCACCAGCTTTCCGGATGACTGTACCCCTGCACAATGACTCGGTACTGGTACCCTGTGTAGCCAAGTTATCATTACTCAATGTGTATTTATTCCTCATGTTAATATTTAATTATATTATTTTTCTCTCTGCATTGTTGGGAAGGGCCCGTAAGTAAGCATTTCACTGTTAGTCTACACCTGTTATTTACGAAGCTTGTGACAAATAACATTTTATTTTATTTTATTTAATGATGGGAGCATTTACAATATTGAGTGGACCAAGTCTCTCTCTCCTTTTGTTTACCCTCTCCTCTAATTCCCAAGGCTTCGTTCTCTCCATTCCGCCTGGTGTCAACGATAATTACAACCAATCACAGCCCTACATACTGTTTGAATAATTCATATCAATATTTATTCGCAATCTGTCCTGGAGTATAATTAACTAAATAATGATCTAGAGTCAATTAACGACCCACTAGCTGGAGCTGGGGACTCTGGCTGGCCAATGATAGGAGAGAGCTTGGTTTCTGTAGTGAGAATAATTAAATAGATTGATCTTCATATCAACATCCGTTCTGTAGCGAGAGAGAGAGAGTGAGCGAGAGAGAGCAAGAGAGAGAGGGAGAAAGAGAAGGGGGGGAGAGAAAGAGAGAGTGGGGGGATCGAAAGAGAGACAGGGGTGAAGGAGTGAGCGAGAGACAGAGAGAGAGGGGTGAGAGTAAACTAGTCAGAGAGAGACAGAGAGGGGGCGAGGGACAAAGAGAGAGAAAGAGGAAGAGAGAGAGGAAGAGGGGAAGAGCGCAAGAGAGGAAGAGAAAGAGAGAATGAAACAGAGACATCAGGGGTATCACACACCCACTGCAAGTTCATTAATTTACACAATTCAATTTACTCTCCATCTTGTCAACAAGATTTGTGGCTTCAGTCATTCCAGCTGACCTCAAACCGACGGCGGAAAAATATCACACAAAAAAAGGGAAAAAATATTGAGGGTACTAGAGTGAGAGGAAGCGATAATTGTCTGACTCTAAACTCGTTATCTGGGAACACACAATTAGAAGAATGAAGCTGTTTGTTCATTCATCTTGATATAGAGTGCACAGCATCCAGAGTTGGTTATATGGTTAGATGTGACACATTTCCTTCAAATTACATGACATTATCTTAAGCAAGGATACATACAGTGGGGAGAGTGGGGTTAAGTTTAGGCATTCATTCTGAATGGTTAAGGTAAGGGTTAACGTTTGGGATAGGGATAAAACAAACGCATGCACGCACACACACACATACACACATACACACACTTATACTTCTCTTTACTTCACCATCACAATACACCCCTCATTAAGGCCCTTCTCCCAGCTCTGCTTGGACAGCCATACAGAAAGCTTACCTTTCCTTAAAGGGAAAATCCACTAAAAAACTATATTTTGATATTGTTTTATTACTCCACTGTTGATAGAGTCCCAAAAACGTTTTACATGTCAGCTGTCAAGGTTACAAGATATTGGACTTTCAAGAAGCAAAGTACTGGCCACATCATCACTTTGCTTCTTGAATGTCCAATATCTTGAAAACTTGACTGCTGACATGCAAAACATTTTGAGTGGATATTTCCTATAACACTCACATAAACACACACACACATAAACACACACACAAACTGTAAGGTTTTGTATTTATTTTCTTAGTCAACCTTGTGTTCTTGAACGTAGCCCTGTTTCTTTGTGTTCGTGAACGTAGCCCTGTTTCTTTGTGTTCTTTAACGTTTTTGTTCACTGATTTCACCTGTGTTAGTTACTCACCTGGTCTCATCAGCTCCTTATTTAGTTCAGTTCATTCTGTTTGTGCCTTGTGAGGTATTGTTCGTTGTGACTCTACTAAGCCTTTTCCTAGCTCGTTTGTGAGAACCAGTTTTAGCCTTCAGTCCTAGTTTTGATTCTCCTGCCTGTTTGCCTACCTGTGTATGACCATTGCCTGCCTGTGACCACGATTCCTGCCTTCTGCGAAGGCGAAAAAAACACCTGCCTTGCTCTGTGCGTGAATCTACACATTTTTCTCCCTGAGTATTCATTACACAAACACACAAACCCCTCCACACACACACTGAGCCATATAGAATGCTAACCTTTCCTTAACTCAGCTGTTAATTAACCACAGTTCCTCTACTCCTTCTAAACTAAAGGGTGTTGGTTCAGACTAACCACTAACCCCTCATTTCAACACCACCCTATTCCATCTTTATTGACTTTGTACTTTCTCTCCTCCCAGTGTTTCTGTCTGTATTTAGCCTGGAGGGCTTGATCTTTCTGGGTCTACCTGTGTATGTTACATCAGTAAACTGCCAGTGATGGTTCTGCAATTACGTTGTAGGTTGCCCTGACGATTTAGCTCCGTTTCCCCCTCCTCGCCCATGAAGATGGTTGCACCCCAATTTGCACCCTATTTCCTTTTTTACCTATGTGTCCTGGTCAAAAGATGTAGGAAATAATGTGCCATTTGAGACACAACTGATGCCTCACCCACTGCATTTCACTACCACCATTAACGCTGGACACTGAAATCGCCCTGACACCCTGGCTGAAATAGACACACTCTAATTTGTCTATTGCGGAAGACACACACACTCACACTCACACACACAGTCATCATGGCCACAAAGAGGGGCAGAGTCCACACACACTAATTAGGGTTTCTGTAATGATGGAACACAATGGGCTGAAAGTGAGACAAAATACTGCCATTACTGCTTCTCCGCGCTATCTATTAGAACACACACACACACACACACGGACACACACATGGACACACAAATGGACACACACATATGGACATACACATGGACACACACACAGGGTTGGGTAGGTTACTTTCTAAATGTAATCAGTTACAGTTACTAGTTGTCTGTCCAAAATTGTAATCCGTAACCGATTACAGTTAATTTTTTTGTAATCAGATTACATGTAATCACCTTGCACACACACACACACACACACACACACACACACACACACACACACACACGCTGTGTTAATGACACTGTGACAGCCTGATCTGTAGCCACCTGTACAAAAACAGTGGGTGTGCCCACTCAGGAACATTGACTGATATACATGCCTTATTACAAGGACATATAGATGCAAGCAAGCTTGCACCCTTACACACATGCACACAAGCAGGCATGAACGCATGCACACACGAATGCTCACACACAGACACATACACACATACGAATGCTAATATCTTTATATTTAATACACTCATTTCTATGTGTCTTGGTAAGTCTGTCAGAGAATGTGAGTCGTGTGTGTGTGGGTTGATGCATGGGGTTTCTGTGTGTGCCTGCATATGTGTGTGTTTGTGTGTGTGTGTGTGTGTGTGTGTGTGTGTGTGTGTGTGTGTGTGTGTGTGTGTGTGTGTGTGTGTGTGTGTGTGTGTGGGTGTGGGTGTGGGTGTGGGTGTGTGTGTGGGTGTGTGTGTGCAGGGTGATTACATGTAATCTGATTACAAAAAACAAACTATAATCAGTTACTGATTACAATTTAGAACTGTAACAGATTACATTTAGAAAGTAACCTACCCAACCCTGTGTGTGTGTGCGTCCATGTGTATGTCTGTGTGTGTGTGTGTCCATTGGTGTGTCCATGTGTGTGTCAATGTGTGTGTGTGTGTGTGTGTGTGTGTGTGTGTGTGTGTGTGTGTGTGTGTGTGTGTGTGTGTGTGTGTGTGTGTGTTGCGTGTGTCCGTGTCCGTGTGTGTGTAAAGGTTCCTCTGTGCTTTCTTTTTTAATTCAGCATATGTCAGAAGAGATTTACTAAATTGTGTTTCCCGCCAACGCAGTAGCACAACCCACACCTTGAAACATCTTTCAAGTTCCAGATATAATTCTCTTCAATGTAGTTTAAAAGTCAGAGAGACACCGGAGGGGAAACAGGAAGGGAAGAGAGGGAGATACACACACATACAGAGAGGTAAAGAGAGAGCGCAAGAGAGAAACAAAGAAAGAGATAGAGAGAGAGAGAGAGAGAGAGAGAGAGAGAGAGAGAGAGAGAGAGAGAGAGAGATGAGAGAGATGAAGAGTGAAAGAGAGACAGAGAGACAGACAGAAAGAAAAAGAGAAAGAGAGAGAGAGAGAGAGAGAGAGGAAGAGGGGAGGGAAGAGGGCGAAGGAGGATGAACTTTAGCTAACACTCCCTTCTCTAGTCCTTTGTTCTTTTAGGAGGGACTGCCTTTGCTACCGTAAGGTTTATATGAACTCAATATCATCAGCATTATCATAAACAGACCTGTCACAATACCCTCTCCTCTTCTAAAACACTTCCATTTGAACTCATTTAGTTTTGGTTAAAAGGGCTGAAATCTTCAGAAACCTCAGACACAAGAGGTTTATCATGACTCATGTCTGTCTGGTGAAGACCCTAAGAAGTTTCTCTCTGATGTTTTCCAACAAGGACGAGAGAGAGAAAGAAACCGTGAGACACAGAGAGAAAGACCATATCAACATTACATGAGTGAGGAGTCTTCAACCCTCAAAAGCAGAGAAACCTCTTTGTCTGTTGTCTCAGATTCTAATTCTGTCAAATGAACAATATATGAGACACTCATAAGAATTTCATTGAGGCCTGTCAAACGTTCATCAGCGGAGGAATAGTGTGTCTGTGTGTGTGAATAGTGTTTAATTTTCCATTGGATCTGATCTACAGACTGCTTGACTTTCTTTTAATCGCAAAAGAATACAGAATAGAACATTGTCTTCTTGCTTCTTCTTGGCTTATTTACAACATGTTTGATCCTCCCTACTCAGAATACACACTGATGCATACTTTCCGCAATCGTATCTACCACAGAACAGATGTATTAAAATCCAGGCCTCAAAGTCTATAGGGCTGCTGGAAGGGTTGGGGTCATTAATTTGTCAATTCAAACAGTAAACCTCATTGAAAAGCATGATAGGGCATTGGAATTACAATTTCACTGTACTTCCTGAACTGACTGGAATTGAAATGGTAACCCCAACCTTAGCTGCTGGTTTTATTTCCCCTGGTACACTGTAAACAATGTGTATTTGGATCAATCTAAAAACAAAATATTTCAACTGGCCAACAAATACAAACTCATACACTGCTCAAAAAAATAAAGGGAACACTAAAAGAACACATCCTAGATCTGAATGAATGAAATAATCTTATTAAATACTTTTTTCTTTACATAGTTGAATGTGCTGACAACAAAATCACACAAAAATTATCAATGGAAATCAAATGTATCAACCCATGGATGTCACGGTTTCGGCCGAGGCTGCTCCTCCTCCTGGTTCGGGCAGGCTTCGGCGGTCGTCGTCCCCGGAGTACTAGCTGCCACCGATCTATGTTTCATGTTCGTTTGGTTTTGTCTTGATGTTGTACACCTGTGTCTTGTTAGTCCTCATTAGTGTCCTATTTAGTTCTCGTTGTGTGTGTTTGTCTTTGTGTGTGATTGCTCTTCTGTTTCGTGTTGGAGCTACGTACTTCCCTCCAGTGTTTTGGAGAGGTTTTTCGCACATGTTAGTGTGCCGTTTGTTTGATGCCTGTGTGCGCCGTTATTTCGCCTTCGGGCTTATTGTGCTTATTTTCTATGTGAATATTGCACTAAAGTCTTTTGGACTGAGCTTCTGCGTCCTGCGCTTGATTCATGCACCACACCCACCTTCAGCACCCCTTGACAGAATCACACACCAAAATGGAATCAGCAGGATCTGCAGTTACGCCTGAATCGCTCGAGGAGCATGTTCGCGGCCAAGATGACCAGATACGACAACTGGGGACCGCTCTACAGGACGTCATCAACACCCTGCACCGATGGGAGGCCAGCGGGGTACCCACACCTCCACCTACCCTGCCAACCCCATCGGCCGGTCCACCATTCCCAGGTCCGGAACCCAGGAGGATTCGGCTCTCGCTCCCGAGGGCGTATGACGGAACAGCTGCCGGGTGTCAGGGGTTCCTCCTGCAGGTGGAGCTCTACCTGGCCACTGTACACCCGGTGCCCTCGGGACACGAGAGCGTTTCCGCCCTCATCTCCTGTCTCACGGGCAAGGCATTGGAGTGGGCTAACGCCGAGTGGAGGAAGATGGACGCCAACACCATCTCCCACGCCGAGTTCTCCCGCCGCTTCAAGGCCGTGTTCGACCATCCACCTGAGGGCAAAGCGGCGGGGGAGCGTCTAGTCCACCTGAGACAGGGGAGGAGGAGCGCACAGGCGTTTGCTCTAGAGTTCCGGACTCTAGCGGCGGACGCAGGGTGGAGTGAACGGGCCCTCATCGACCATTTTCGATGTAGCCTACGGGAGGACGTTCAACGTGAGTTGGCCTGCAGGGATACCCATCTCACCTTCGACCAGTTGGTCGATATGTCCATCCGTCTGGACACCCTGCTGGCCACCCGTGGACGTCCCGAGGGGGTCCGTCCATTCCGCCCTCCGGCACCTCCGAGCCGAGCCCTATGGAGCTCGGGGGTGCCGGCGCTAGAGAAAGGAGGAGGAGGAGCCCGAGGGGGGCCTGTCTCCTGCACCAAGTGCGGTCGTGGAGGGCACACTGCGGCCAGGTGCTGGGGAGGGTTCTCCGGGGAGAAGACAACAGGCCACGCACTGGGGGGCCTCTCAGGTGAGTAGACGTCCCACTTACCCAGAGCTTTCTGTTGCGCACTTTTGTATACCTGTGTGTTTTCCACAGGTTGCACCTCATTCCCAGCATAAGGCGCTAGTAGATTCAGGCGCAGCTGGGAATTTTGTTGATCGGAAGTTTTTTTTAGATTTAGGGATCCCTCTCCTACCTGTTGACAAACCTTTTCCCGTTCATGCCTTAGATAGCCGCCCGTTGGGGTCGGGGGTTGATTAGGGAGATCACAGCACCACTTAGGATGTGTGCGCAGGGGGGTCATGAAGAGACTATACAGCTGTATCTGATCGACTCTCCTGCGTACCCAGTGGTGCTGGGAATTCCCTGGTTAAGCACCCATAACCCTGCTATTTCGTGGCAACAGAGGGCTCTCGATGGGTGGTCTGCTCAGTGCGAGGGGCGATGTCTGGGTGTTTCCGTGGGGGCAACTTCGGTGGAAAGTCCAAACCAAGTGCCCGCACTGCACATTCCGCCTGAATATGGGGATTTAGCTCTCGTGTTTAGTAAAACTAGGGCGACGCAGTTGCCTCCTCATAGACAGGGGGATTGTGCGATTGATCTCCAGGCAGGAGCAGCGCTCCCACGGAGCCACGTGTATCCTTTGTCTCAAGAGGAGAGAAAAGCTATGGAGACTTACATAGCCGAATCTTTGAGACAGGGGGTACATTCGGCCCTCCACTTCTCCCGCCTCCTCAAGTTTCTTTTTGTGAAGAAGAAAGATGGAGGGTTGCGCCCGTGCATTGATTACCGTGGTCTCAATCAGATTACTGTGAAATACAGTTATCCACTCCCTCTGATTGCGACCATGACAGAGTCATTGCATGGAGCGCGGTTTTTCACAAAATTGGATCTCAGGAGCGCGTATAACTTGGTGCGCATTAGGGGGCGACGAATGGAAGACAGCGTTTAGTACCACGTCAGGTCATTTCGAATATCTCGTCATGCCATATGGGTTGATGAATGCTCCATCAGTCTTCCAATCCTTCGTAGATGACATTTTCCGGGATATGCAGGGACAAGGGGTGGTCGTGTACATTGATGACATTCTGGTGTACTCGTCTACCTGAGCCGAGCATATAACCCTGGTGCGTCGTGTATTGAGGAGGCTGTTGGAGCACGACCTATATGTCAAGGCAGAGAAATGTCTGTTTTTCCAGGAGTCGGTCTCCTTTTTGGGTTATCGGTTGTCCGCGTCAGGGGTGAGAATGGAGGTGGATCGTGTGTCCGCTGTGCGTAATTGGCAAACTCCAACCACTGTAAAAGAGGTGCAGCAGTTCTTGGGCTTTGCGAATTACTACCGGAGGTTTATCCGGGGTTTTGGACAGGTGGCAGCTCCCATCACGTCCCTTCTGAAAGGGGGTCCGGTGCGCCTGCAGTGGTCAGCTGATGCGGACAGGGCCTTTAGGAGACTGAAGGACCTGTTTACGTCGGCTCCGGTGCTGGCGCATCCGGATCCCTAATTACCCTTTCAGGTTGAGGTAGACGCGTCTGAGGCTGGTATAGGGGCCGTTCTCTCTCAACGGTCCGGCACGCCACCTAAACTCCGCCCCTGTGCTTTTTACTCAAAAAAGCTCAGCCCGGCGGAGCGTAACTATGACGTTGGGGACAGGGAGCTGTTAGCTGTAGTTCAAGCCCTTAAGGTGTGGAGGCATTGGCTTGAGGGGGCTCAACACCCTTTCCTCATTTTGACTGACCATCGGAACCTGGAGTACATCCGGGCAGCGAGGAGACTGAACCCTCGCCAGGCTCGATGGAGTATGTTTCTCACCAGGTTCGTATTTAAAATCACGTACATCCCTGGGTCCCAGAATGGTAAGGCAGATGCGCTGTCCCGGCGGTATGACACGGAGGAGAGGTCCGTTGAGCCCACTCCCATACTACCGGAGTCTTGCCTTGTGGCACCGGTGGTGTGGGAGGTCGATGCCGAAATCGAGCGAGCGTTGCGTACCGACCCCAGCCCTCCACAGTGTCCTGATGGTCGGAAGTACGTTCCGCTCGAGATTCGGGATCGACTCATTTACTGGGCTCACACGTCACCCTCCTCTGGACATCCGGGTATTGGCCGGACAGTGCATTGCCTTAGCACTAAATACTGGTGGCCCACTTTGGCTAGGGATGTGAGGGTTTATGTCTCCTCCTGCTCGGTGTGCGCCCAGTGTAAGGCGCCCCGACATCTGCCCAGGGGTAAGTTACAACCCCTGCCCTTTCCACAACGACCATGGTCCCACCTCTCGGTGGATTTTGTGACAGACCTTCCCCTCTCTCAGGGGAATACCACCATCCTGGTCGTTGTGGACCGGTTCTCTAAGGCCTGTCGTCTTCTCCCTATGTCGGGTCTTCCTACTGCCCTACAGACCGCTGAGGCCCTATTTACCCACGTCTTCCGGCATTACGGGGTACCCGAGGATATAGTGTCTGATCGAGGCCCCCAGTTTACCTCCCGTGTTTGGAGAGCGTTCATGGAGCGTTTGGGTGTCTCGGTTAGCCTTACCTCAGGGTACCACCCGGAGAGTAACGGGCAGGTAGAACGTGTCAACCAGGATGTGGGTAGGTTTCTGAGGTCGTATTGCCAGGGCCGGCCGGAGGCGTGGGCACGGTACATTCTGGGCCGAGATGACCCAGAACTCTCTCCGCCACTCCTCTACCAACCTAACCCCCTTCCAATGTGTGTTAGGTTACCAGCCGGTTCTGGCACCTTGGCAGCAGAGCCAGATCGAGGCCCCTGCGGTGGATGATTGGATGAGGCGCTCGGAAGAGACGTGGAACGCTGCCCACGTCCACCTGCAGCGGGCCGTCCTTCGTCACAAGGCGAGCGCCGATCTCCACCGCAGTGAGGGGCCGGTGTACACACCCGGAGATCGAGTCTGGCTCTCTACCAGAAACCTACCCCTCCGCCTGCCCTGCTGGAAGCTGGGTCGGCGGTTTGTGGGGCCCTTTAAAGTCCTGAGAAGATTGAACGAGGTGTGTTATAGGTTACATCTACCTGTTGAGTATAAGAATATTAACCCCTCGTTCCATGTGTCTCTTCTCAGGCCTGTGGTAGCTGGTCCACTCCAGGACAATGAGATAGGGGAGACTCCTCCGCCCCCACTGGACATCGAGGGGGCTCCGGCGTACACCGTTCGGTCCATCTTGGACTCAAGACGCCGGATGGGGGGTCTCCAGTATCTCGTGGAGTGGGAGGGGTACGGCCCGGAGGAGCGGTGCTGGGTGCCGCGGAGGGACATCCTAGACCCATCTCTCCTGTCGGAGTTCCACCGGGACCATCCCGCGCGCCCTGCTCCGCGTCCTCCTGGTCGTCCCCGAGGCCGGGGTCGGCGCACGGCTGGAGCCGCGCGTCAAGGGGGGGGTACTGTCACGGTTTCGGCCGAGGCTGCTCCACCTCCTGGTTCGGGCAGGCTTCGGCGGTCGCCGTCCCCGGAGTACTAGCTGCCACCGATCTATGTTTCATGTTCATTTGGTTTTGTCTTGATGTTGTACACCTGTGTCTTGTTAGTCCTCGTTAGTGTCCTATTTAGTTCTCGTTGTGTGTGTTTGTCTTTGTGTGTGATTGCTCTTCTGTTTCGTGTTGGAGCTACGTACTTCCCTCCAGTGTTTTTGAGAGGTTTTTCGCACATGTTAGTGCGCCGTTTGTTTGACGCCTGTGTGCGCCGTTATTTCGCCTTCGGGCTTATTGTGCTTATTTTCTACGTGAATATTGCACTAAAGTCTTTTGGACTGAGCTTCTGCATCCTGCGCTTGATTCATGCACCATACCCACCTTCAGCACCCCTTGACAATGGAGGTCTGGATTTGGAGTCACCCTCAAAATTAATGTGGAAAACCACACTACAGGCTGATCCAACTTTGATGTAATGTCCTTAAAACAAGTCAAAATGAGGCTCAGTAGTGTGTGTGGCCTCCACGTGCCTGTATGACCTCCCTACAACGCCTGGGCATGCTCCTGATGAGGTGGCGGATGGTCTCCTGAGGGATCTCCTCCCAGACCTGGACTAAAGCATCTGCCAATTCCTGGACAGTCTGTGGTGCAACGTGGCGTTGGTGGATGGAGCGAGACATGATGTCCCAGATGTGCTCAATTGGATTCAGGTCTGGGGAACGGGCGGGCCAGTCCATAGCATCAATGCCTTCCTCTTGCAGGAACTGCTGACACACTCCAGCCACATGAGGTCTAGCATTGTCTTGCTCCTCCTTGCACAAAGGCGGAGGTAGCAGTCCTGCTGCTGGGTTGTGGCCCTCCTACGACCTCCTCCACATCTCCTGATGTACTGGCCTGTCTCCTTGTAGCGCCTCCATGCTCTGGACACTACGCTGACAGACACAGCAAACCTTCTTGCCACAGCTCGCATTGATGTGCCATCCTGGATGAGCTGCACTACCTGAGCCACTTGTGTGGGTTGTAGACTCCGTCTCATGCTACCACTAGAGTGAAAGCACCGCCAGCATTCAAAAGTGACCAAAACATCAGCCAGGAAGCATAGGCACTGAGAAGTGGTCTGTGGTCACCACCTGCAAAACCAGTCCTTTAATGGGGGTGTCTTGCTAATTGCCTATAATTTCCACCTGTTGTCTATTCCATTTGCACAACAGCATGTGAAATGTATTGTCAATCAGTGTTGCTTCCTAAGTGGACAGTTTGATTTCACATAAGTGTGATTGACTTCGAGTTACATTGTGTTGTTTAAGTGTTCCCTTTATTTTTTTGAGCAGTGTAAATACAACCTATTTAGTTTTTCTTGCTACAGGTAGATTTTTCACTTTGGAATATCATCTCCGAATTACTTCAACTGGGTTACAAGCAATTAAAAGAAATCAAGAAATTGAAGAAATTGCAGCGGTTCAATAACATGAAATAATTACTCCAAACTGATCTACATAAAACTTTCACATTCATTGGCCACAATATTGTAGCCAACTGGTGACTTGTCACGGATTCTGCCGAGGCTGCCCCTCTTCCTTGCTCGGGCAGGCTTCGGCGTTCGTCGTCACCGGAATACTAGCTACTGCCGATCTATGTTCTATGTTTTTATGTTGCACCTGTTGTCTGATTGTTACACACCTGTTGCCCATTACGTGATTACTCCTTCCCTATTTAACCCGGTGGCTCCCAATGTGTTTTGTGCGTGTTTGTTTTTCGTTTCGTGTGTCGTTGGTGAGCGGGTTTGTTCCTCCCTGTGTGGAGGTGTTTTGTATTTTGGATTCTTTACTTATTTAGTAAAGTACGTTTCATTGAGTTCTGTGTCCTGCGCCTGACTTCAATCCACCGCATTACACTGACACACGTGACACATTTACATTTACATTTACGTCATTTAGCAGATGCTCTTATCCAGAGCGACTTACAAATTGGTGCATTCACCTTATAGCCAGTGGGATAACCACTTTACAATCTTTTTTTTTCTTTTTTTTTTTTTTCTTTGGGGTGGGGTAAGGTGGGGTAGAAGGATTACTTTATCCTATCCCTGTCACGTTCATTCATCAACGGGTCAGACCAAGGCGCAGCGTGATATGCGTACATGTTTATTAAATATTAAACACAACGACAAAACAACAAACAAAACGAAACGTGAAGTCCAACGCAGCGCAACACAACATACCTTAACTGGAACAAGATCCCACAACCCACTAGTGCCAATAGGCTGCCTAAGTATGGTCCCCAATCAGAGACAACGAGCGACAGCTGCCTCTGATTGGGAACCACACAGGCCAACATAGATCTATACATACTAGAATGTACAACATGGACAAACACAGCAAGGCAAATATACACCCTGACTCAACATACAAGCGTCCTCTGAGTCAGGGCGTGACAATCCCAGGTATTCCTTAAAGAGGTGGGGTTTCAAGTGTCTCTGGAAGGTGGTGAGTGACTCCGCTGTCCTGGCGTCGTGAGGGAGCTTGTTCCACCATTGGGGTGCCAGAGCAGCGAACAGTTTTGACTGGGCTGAGCGGGAACTGTGCTTCCGCAGAGGTAGGGGGGCCAGCAGGCCAGAGGTGGATGAACGCAATGCCCTCGTTTGGGTGTAGGGACTGATCAGAGCCTGAAGGTACGGAGGTGCCGTTCCCCTCACAGCTCCGTAGGCAAGCACCATGGTCTTGTAGCAGATGCGAGCTTCAACTGGAAGCCAGTGGAGTGTGCGGAGGAGCGGGGTGACGTGAGAGAACTTGGGAAGGTTGAACACCAGACGGGCTGCAGCATTCTGGATGAGTTGTAGGGGTTTAATGGCACAGGCAGGGAGCCCAGCCAACAGCGAGTTGCAGTAATCCAGACGGGAGATGACAAGTGCCAGGATTAGGACCTGTGCCGCTTCCTGTGTAAGGCAGGGTCGTACTCTCCGAATGTTGTAGAGCATGAACCTACAGGATCGGGTCACCGCCTTGATGTTAGCGGAGAACGACAGGGTGTTGTCCAGGGTCACGCCAAGGCTCTTCGCACTCTGGGAGGAGGACACAACGGAGTTGTCAACCGTGATGGCGAGATCATGGAACGGGCAGTACTTCCCCGGGAGGAAGAGCAGCTCCGTCTTGCCGAGGTTCAGCTTGAGGTGGTGATCCGTCATCCACACTGATATGTCTGCCAGACATGCAGAGATGCGATTCGCCACATGGACACAAATCCGCACCAACGATGGAGTCAGCAGGTACAGCCAGTCAGCCCGGTTCGATGGAGGAACGCGTTCAACAACAGGAGAGCATGATCCAGGCTCTCGGCACCGCTATGGAGAGGGTGGTGAATGCTCTGGACCGATGGGAGAGAGGTGGCTTCCCTACACCTTCTCCAACCACTCAACCACCCATACTACTGTCCACCCCTTCGCCACCTGGGTCCAGTGGGATTCGGCTCTCGCTCCCGAGGGCATATGACGGTACACCAACCGGGTGTCAGCATTTCCTTCTCCAAGTAGAGCTCTACCTGGCAACCATTCACCCGGCGCTCTCGGGATACGAGAGCGTGTCCGCCCTCATCTCCTGTCTGTCGGGGAAGGCACTCGAGTGGGCCAACGGCGAGTGGGGAGGAATTGACGCTACATCTGTCCGCTAAGAGGATTTCACCCGCCGCTTCCGGCGGTATTCGATCATCCACTGGAGGGGAGAGCGGCGGGCGAGTGTCTGTTCCACCTAAGTCAGGAGAGGAGGAGCGCCCAGGATTTTGCTCTGGAGTTCAGGACTCTGGCAGCCAGCGCAGGATGGAATGAGAGGGCCCTGATCGACCACTATCGTTGCAGCCTACGGGAGGACGTTCGACTGGAACTGGCCTGCAGGGATATCAACCTCAACCTGGACCAACTGGTGGAGATGTCCATCAGGCTGGATAACCTGTTGGAGACCCACGGACGTTCTGATCAGGGCCCATTCATTCCATCTCCCAGCACCTCCGACCCTACCCCCATGGAGCTCGGAGATGCTGCGCTTAGGGAGACCAGGAGAGGGGCCGTCCCCTGCACCAACTGTGGCCGCAGAGGACACACTGCGGGTCGGTGTTGGGGAGGGTCCCCAGGGAGTCGAGGCAGTAGGCAGAGCACTGGTCGACCATCTCAGGTGAGTAAGCACCCAACTCATCCAGAGCTCCCTGTTGGTCAGCTGTGTATAGAGGTTGTTTTCCCAGATTTTTCTCCTCATTCCCAGCATAAGGCGCTAGTAGATTCAGGCGCAGCTGGGAATTTCATTGATCATCAATCAATATTCACTTAGTTTAGGGATTCCCACTGTCCGTGTTGATGTGCCCTTCCCTGTACATGCCTTAGATAGTCGCCTGTTAGGGTCAGGCCTGATCAGGGAGGTTACAGCACCCCTCTTTATGAGGACGCAGGGGGGTCATGAGGAGAGGATTACTCTATCTGATTGATTCTCCTGCGTATCCTGTGGTGTTGGGACTTCCCTGGTTAACCACACATGACCCCACTATTTCCTGGCAACAGAGGGCTCTCAAGGGATGGTCCAGTCAGTGCTCAGGGAGGTGTGTAGGGGTTTCCTTAGGGGCTACTACGGTGGAGAGTCCAAATCAGGTCTCCACAATGCACATTCCTTCCGAGTATGCCGATTTTGCTCTCGCCTTCAGTAAAAAGAGGGGGACTAAATTACCACCCTATCGTCCGGGGGATTGTGCGATAAATCTCCAGGTAGGCGCTGCACTTCCCCGGAGTCACGTGTACCCTCTGTCACAGGAGGAGAAGGCGGCTATGGAAACATATGTCTCAGAATCTCTGAGACAGGGATACATTTGGCCTTCCACTTCACCTGTTTCTTCTAGTTAATTTTTTGTGAAGAAGAAGGATGGTGGGTTATGCCCGTGCATTGATTACCGTGGTCTTAATCAGATCACCATCAAGTACAGCTATCCATTACCTCTGATAGCTTGTATGACGGAATCATTGCACGGGGCGCGCTTCTTCACGAAATTGGATCTCAGGAGCGTGTACAACCTGGTGCGTATCCGGGAGGGAGATGTGTGGAAGACGGCATTCAGTACTACCTCAGGACACTATGAGTACCTCGTCATGCCATACGGGTTGATGAATGCTCCATCAGTCTTCCAATCCTTTGTCGATGAGATTTTCAGGGATCTGCACGAACAGGGTGTAGTGGTGTATATTGATGACATTCTCATATACTCCGCTACCCGGGCCGAGCATGTGTCCCTGGTGCGTAAAGTGCTTGGACAACTGTTGAAGCATGACCTGTATGCCAAGGCGGAGAAATGCCTGTTCTTCCAGGAGTCCATCTCCTTCCTAGGGCACCACCTGTCCGCGTCTGGGGTGAGGATGGAGAGTGACCGCATTTCGGCCGTGCGTAATTGGGCGACTCCAACCACGGTGAAGGAGGTGCAGCGATTTTTAGGGTTTGCCAATTACTACCGGAGGTTTATCCGGGGCATTGGTCAGGTAGCGGCTCCCATTACCTCATTGCTGAAGGGGGGACCGGTGCGTCTGCGGTGGTCAGCTGAGGCGGACAGGGCGTTCAGTCATCTGAAGAACCTGTTTACCTCGGCTCCAGTGCTGGTTCATCCGGATCCCTCCTTGGCTTTCACAGTTGAGGTGGACGCGTCGGAGGCTGGGATAGGTGCTGTACTTTCCCAGCGCTCGGGCACACCACCCAAGCTCCGCCCCTGTGCGTTCTTTTCGAAGAAGCTCAGCCCGATGGAGCGCAACTATGATGTGGGGGGCCGGGAGTTGTTGGTTGTGGTCCAAGCTCTGAAAGCGTGGAGACATAGGCTTGAGGGGGCTAAACACCCTTTTCTCATTTTGACTGACCACCGCAATCTGGAGTACATCTGGGCGGCGAGGAGATTAAACCCTCACCAGGCAAGGTGGTCCATGTTTCTCGCCCGTTTCGTTTTCACCCTTTCGCACAGGCCAGGTTCCCAGAATGCTAAGGCAGATGCTCTGTCCCGACTGTATGACACGGAGGAGAGTTCCGTGGAGCTCACTCCCATACTTCCGGCGTCGTGTCTGGTGGCACCGGTGGTGTGGGATGTGGACGCGGACATCGAGCGGGCGTTGCGTAACGGACCCACTCCTCTCCAGTGGAGGTCCGCGATCGTTTGATCTATTGGGCTCACACGTCACCCTCCTCTGGTCATCCTGGTATCGGTCGGACAGTGCATTGTCTTAGTGGGAAGTACTGGTGGCCCACCTTAGCTAAGGACGTGAGGGTTTATGTTTCCTCCTGTTCGGTGTGCGCCCAGTGTAAGGCACCTAGACACCTGCCCAGAGGGAAATTACAACAATCCTGGTCGTTGTGGATCGGTTTTCTAAGTCCTGCTACCTCATTCCTCTGCCCGGTCTCCCTACGGCCCTACAGAATGCTGAGGCCCTATTTACACACGTCTTCTGGCACTATGGGGATATAGTGTCTGATCGGGGTTCCCAGTTCACCTCGAGAGTCTGGAGGGCGTTCATGGAACGTCTGGGAGTCTCGGTCAGCATGACCTCAGGGTTTCACCCCGAAAGCAACGGGCAGGTGGAGAGAGTAAACCAGGAGGTGGGTAGATTTCTGAGGTCGTATTGCCAGGACCGGCAAGGGGAGTGGTCGGTTTTCCTCCCCTGGGCAGAAATGGCCCAGAACTCACTCCGCCACTCCTCCACTAACCTTACTCCATTCCAGTGTGTATTAGGTTATCAGCCGGTTCTGGCACCTTGGCATCAGAGCCAGATCGAGGCACCTGCGTTGGATGAATGTTTTCGGCGCTCGCAGGAGACCTGGAACGCTGCCCATGTGCGCCTGCAACGGGCCGTCTGGCGGCAAAAGGCGAGCGCCGACTGCCACCGCAGTGAGGCTCCAGTGTATGCACCAGGGGACCGGGTCTGGCTCTCGACCCGAAACCTGCCCCTTTGCCTGCCCTGCCGGAAGCTGGGTCAGCGGTTTGTGGGGCCATTCAAAGTCCTGAGGAGATTGAACGAGGTATGTTATAGGTTACAGCTTCCTCCTGATTATCATATTAACCACTCGTTCCATGTGTCTCTCCTCAGGCCGGTGGTAGCTGGTCCACTCCAGGAGTCTGAGATACGGGAGGTTCCTCCGCCCCCACTGGACATTGAGGGGGCACCGGCGTACTCGGTCCATTCCATCTTGGATTCGAGGCGTCGGGTGGGAGGCCTGCAGTATCTCGTGGAGTGGGAGGGGTACGGTCCGGAGGAACGGTGCTGGGTTCCTAGGAGGGACATCCTCGATCCCTCCATGTTGAGGGATTTCCACCGCAGTCATCCGACTCGACCCGCGCCGCGTCCTACTGGCCGTCCCGACGTACGGCTGGAGCCGCGCGTCGGGGGGGGGGTACTGTCACGGATTCTGCCGAGGCTGCCCCTCCTCCTTGCTCGGGCAGGCTTCGGCGTTCGTCATCACCGGAATACTAGCTACTGCCGATCTATGTTTCTATGTTGCACCTGTTGTCTGATTGTTACATACCTGTTGCCCATTACATGATTAATCCTTCCCTATTTAACCCGGTGGCTCCCAATGTGTTTTGTGCGTGTTTGTCTTTCGTTTCGTGTGTCGTTGGTGAGCGGGTTTGTTCCTCCCTGTGTGGAGGTGTTTTGTATTTTGGATTCTTTACATATTCAGTAAAGTACGTTTCATTGAGTTCTGTGTCCTGCGCCTGACTTCAATCCACCGCATTACACTGACACACGTGACATGACTTCTTAAAGGTCTTGACAGTTTACCCTATTCATCTATGGCAAAGATACTTACAATAGTTACTGGCTAGCTAGGTCTTCAGCCAGGATGGAACAAAAGGGGGGAGGGTCATTCAAAGCTCTGACGCAGATGTCAAAGTCAACACATTCGTGCTGCTGTGAACTGCACCACAAGAGACAAATGGGAAATGTATTTTTTTTTAAATAAGGGAGAGATTGACATGAATATTATTAATATTAGCTCTCTGTGTACATCCAAGGGCCAGCCATGCTACCCTGTTCTGAGCCAATTTACATTTTCCTTTTTTGTGGCACTTGACCACACATTACATTTAAATTTTAGTCATTTAGCAGACGCTCTTATCCAGAGCGACTTACAGTTAGTGAGTGCATACATTATTATTATTTTTGTCACGATCGTCTGAAGAAGCGGACCAATACGCAGCGCGTGGAGTGAACATGATGACTTTATTAAATAAAGCAACCACAAAAAACAACAAATGACGATAGTGAAGTCCTCTGTAACACTGACAGAAACATGGAACAAAAACCCACAAAACAAAGGTGAAACCACACAGTTTAAATATGGCTCCCAATCAGAGATAACGAGCCGACAGCTGACACTCGTTACCTCCGATTGGGAGTCATATGACTTAAACAACACCAAAACCAAACATAGAAATGAACAACTAGATCCAACATAGAAATACACCCAAAATGAAAAATGAACAACCCTGGCTCAATAATAAAGTCCATGGAGCCAGAGTGTCACAGTACCCCCCCCTAAAGGTGCGAACTCCGGGCGCACCAGCATACAGTCTAGGGGAGGGTCTGGGTGGGCGTCTGTCCATGGTGGCGGCTCTGGCACTGGTCGTGGTCCCCACCCCACCATAGTCACTACCCGCTTACGTAGCCTCCTCCAAATGACCACCCCCAACTAAACCCCACAGGATTAAGGGGCAGCACTGGACTAAGAGGCATCACCGGACTCAGGGGCAGCACCGGACTAAGGGGCAGCACCGGGCTAAGGGGCAGCACCGGGCTAAGGGGCAGCACCGGACTAAGGGGCAGCACCGGACTGAATGGCGGATCCTGGCTGGCTGGCTCTGGCGGATCCTGGCTGGACGGCTCTGGCGGATCCTTGCTGGACGGCTCTGGCGGATCCTGGCTGGACGGCTCTGGCGGATCCTGGCTGGACGGCTCATGGCTGGCTGACGGATCTGGCTGCTCATGGCTGGCTGACGGATCTGGCTGCTCCTGGCTGGCTGACGGACCTGGCTGCTCATGGCTGGCTGACGGATCTGGCTGATCCTGTCTGGCGGAAGGCTCTGGCTGATCCTGTCTGGCGGAAGGCTCTGGCTGATCCTGTCTGGCGGAAGGCTCTGGCTGATCCTGTCTGGCGGAAGGCTCTGGCTGATCCTGTCTGGCGGAAGGCTCTGGCTGATCCTGTCTGGCGGAAGGCTCTAGCGGCTCCTGTCTGGCGGAAGGCTCTAGCGGCTCCGGTCTGGCGGACGGCTCTGAAGGCTCATGGCAGACGGGCGGCTTTGCAGGTTCAGTACAGACGGGCGGCTTTAGCGCCGTTGGGCAGACGGGCAGTTCAAGCGCCGTTGGGCAGACGGGCAGTTCAGGCGCCGTTGGGCAGACGGGCAGTCCAGGCGCCGTTGGGCAGACGGGCAGTTCAGGCGCCGTTGGGCAGACGGCAGACTCTGGCCGTCTGAGGCGCACCTTAGGCCTGGCACGTAGTGCCGGAACTGGAGGTACCGGGCTGAGGACACGCATCTCAGGGCTAGTGCGGGGAGAAGGAACAGGCCGGACCGGGCTGTCGACGCACACCGTATCCTCTGTGCGTGGAGCAGGAACAGGCCGGGCTGGGCTGGCGACGCACACCGTAGGTTCTGTGCGTGGAGCAGGAACAGGCCGGGCTGGGCTGGCGACGCACACCGTAGGTTCTGTGCGTGGAGCAGGAACAGGCCGGGCTGGGCTGGTGACGCACACCGTGGGCTTGGTGCGTGGAGCAGGAACAGGCCGGGCAGGGCTGTCGACGCACACCGTATCCTTGGTGCGTGGAGCAGGAACAGGCCGGGCAGGGCTGTCGACGCACACCGTATCCTTGGTGCGTGGAGCAGGAACAGGCCGGGCTGGGCTGGCGACGCACACCGTAGGTTCTGTGCGTGGAGCAGGAACAGGCCGGGCTGGGCTGGCGACGCACACCGTGGGCTTGATGCGTGGAGCAGGAACAGGCCGGGCTGGGGTGGCGACGCACACCGTAGGTTCTGTGTGTGGAGCAGGAACAGGCCGGGCTGGGCTGGCGACGCACACCGTAGGTTCTGTGCGTGGAGCAGGAACAGGCCGGGCTGGGCTGGCGACGCACACCGTGGGCTTGATGCGTGGAGTAGGAACAGGCCGGGCTGGACTGGCGACGCACACCGTGGGCTTGATGCGTGGAGTAGGAGCAGGCCGGTCCGTACTGGGAACACACACCACTGGCTTTAACTGGGGATCAGGAACGGGCCGGACCGGACTGGTAACACACATCAGTCTCTCACGCCGTGCCGCAACAACTTCCCTTCCTCTACTCGCCAATGGCTCCCGTAATCCGATAGCCTTCTCTCCACGTCTCCCTGTGGCAGCCTCCTGCTGCCCAGCCGCCCAAGCCATGTGCCCCCCCCCCAAAAAACTTTTTGGGGTTGCCTCTCGTCCTTCCAACGATGACCCTGCTGACGCCGTTGCTCCTCTCTCGCCAGGGCCTTGATCTTCCCCCAAGGTCCCTTGCCCCCGAGCATGTCCTCCCAGGACCACGATTTGCCCACCTGGGCCATCGCCAGCCTCTCGATCTCCTTACCAGGTGCCTCCTCCCATGTCCAGTCTCTTTGCTCCTGGACACGCTGCTTGGTCCTTTTATGGTGGGTTTTTCTGTCACGATCGTCTGAAGAAGCGGACCAATACGCAGCGCGTGGAGTGAACATGATGACTTTATTAAATAAAGCAACCACAAAAAACAACAAATGACGATAGTGAAGTCCTCTGTAACACTGACAGAAACATGGAACAAAAACCCACAAAACAAAGGTGAAACCACACAGTTTAAATATGGCTCCCAATCAGAGATAACGAGCCGACAGCTGACACTCGTTACCTCCGATTGGGAGTCATATGACTTAAACAACACCAAAACCAAACATAGAAATGAACAACTAGATCCAACATAGAAATACACCCAAAATGAAAAATGAACAACCCTGGCTCAATAATAAAGTCCATGGAGCCAGAGTGTCACAATTTTTTAAAATTCATACTGGCCCCCCGTGGGAATCTAACCCACAACCCTGGCATTGCAAATGCCATGCTCTACCAACTGAGCTACATCCCTGCCAGCCATTCCCTCCCATACCCTGGGCCAACTGTGCGCTGCCCCATGGGTCTCCCGGTCGCGGCAGGCTACGACAGAGCCTGGATTCAAACCAGGATCTCTAGTGGCACAGCCTTAGACCACTGCGCCACTCGGGAGACAGCTAGGGCCTGTAGGACCTGCCTTGTTGATAGTGCTGTTAAGAAGGTAGAGCAGCGCTTTATTATGGATATACTTCTCCCCATGTTAGCTACTGTTGTATCAATATGTTTTGACCATGATAGTTCACAATCCAGGGTTACTCCAAGCAGTTTAGTCACCTCAACTTGCTCAATTTCCACATTATTTATTACAAGATTTAGTTGAGGTTTAGGGTTTAGTGAATGATTTGTCCCAAATGCAATGCTTTTAGTTTTAGAAATATTTAGGACTAACTTATTCCTTGCCACCCACTCTGAAACTAACTGCAACTCTTTGTTAAGTGTTGCAGTCATTTCAGTTGCTTTAGTAGCTGACATGTACAGAGTTGAGTAATCAGAATACATAGGCACTCTGACTTTACTCAAAGCCAGTGGCATGTCATTAGTAAAGATTGAAAAAAGTAATGGGCCTAGACAGCTGCCCTGGGGAATTCCTGATTCTACCTGGATTATGTTGGAGAGGCATCCCTTAAAGAACACCCTCTGTGTTCTGTTAGACAGGTAACTCTTTATCCACAATATAGCAGGGGTTTTAAAGCCATAACACATACAGTACCAGTCAAAAGTTTGGACACACCTACTCATTCCAGGGTTTTTCTTTATTTTTACTATTTTTTACATTGTAGAATAATAGTGAAGACATCAAACTATGAAATAACACATATGGAATCATGTAGTAACCATAAAAGTGTTAAAGAAATCAAAATATATTTTATATTTGAGATTCTTCAAAGTAGCAACCCTTTGCCTTGATGACAGCTTTGCACACTATTGGCATTCTCTCAACCAGCTTCACCTGGAATGCTTTTCCAACAGTCTTGAAGGAGTTCCCACATACAGTTGAAGCCGGAAGTTTACATACACCTTAGCCAAATACATTTAAACTCAGTTTTTCACAATTCCTGAAATGTAATCCTAGTAAAAAATTCCCTGTTTTAGGTCAGTTAGGATCATCACTTTATTTTAAGAATGTGAAATGTCAGAATAATAATGCAAACTGTAGTCTGGCTTTTTTAGGGCGGTTCCTTGCTGAGCGGCCTTTCAGGTTATGTCGATATAGGACTTGTTTTACTGTGTATATAGATACTTTTGTACCTGTTTCCTCCAGCATCTTCACAAGGTCCTTTGCTGTTGTTCTGGGATTGATTTGCACTTTTCACACCAAAGTACGTTCATCTCTAGGAGACAACGTGTCTCCTTCCTGAGCGGTATGACGGCTGCATGGTCCCATGGTGTTTATACTTGCGTACTATTGTTTGTACAGATGAATGTGGTACCTTCAGGCATTTGGAAATTGCTCCCAAGGATGAACCAGACTTGTGGAGGTCCACAATTCTTTTTCTGAGGTCTTGGCTGATTTCTTTTGATTTTCCCATGATGTCAAGCAATGAGGCACTGAATTTGAAGGTAGGCCTTGAAATACATCCACAGGTACACCTCCAATTGACTCAAATGATGTCAATTAGCTATCAGAAGCTTCTAAAGCCATGACATCATTTTCTGGAATTTTCCAAGCTGTTTAAAGGCACAGTCAACTTAGTGTATGTATACTTCTGACCCACTGGAATTGTGATACAGTGAATTATAAGTGAAATAATCTGTCTGTAAACAATTGTTGGAAAAATGACTTGTGTCATGCACAAAGTAGATGTCCTAACTGACTTGCCAAAACTATAGTTTGTCAACAAGACATTTGTGGAGTGGTTGAAAAACTAGTTTTAATGACTCCAACCTAAGTGTATGTAAACTTCCGACTTCAACTGTAGGTTAACGTGGGCTATTTTGAGCACTTTTCTTCTGGGATGCTTACTTGTTTATATTGCTTTACTGGGAAGCTTAGCAGCAGTAGATGTGCTCATGTTCTTTATGTTAGTGCAGGGTGAGCTGCACACAGTGGACTTCCTCCTAGGGCACACCAGCTCAGTGCTAACAGCATAAATCTGGTTCAAAGGCACATTACTGCATACAATAGCTGTAGGATCAGCAGAGGCATTCAGGGCAGTTAGAGGGACATAAATTAGGTTACCTATATTGTGCCTAACGACGCCCCTGGTGTATTGTAGTTAGCCATGAGAGAAAAAATACTTTTCAGAATAACTGTTCAGGACCTTTAACATCACAGCAGGTATTAGAGAGTGAAACGTGTCTAGGCTGATGATGTAATATGGGAGGGAGGGAGTGTGTGTCAAATCACATTTTATTTGTCACATGCTTCGTAAACAACAGGTGTAGACTAAAAGTGAAATGCTTACTTACGTGCCCTTCCCAACAATGCAGAGAGAAAAATAGAAAAATAACACAATGAATAAATACACAATGAGTTACGATAACTTGGCTATCTGTATAGGCGGGAGTACCAGCACTTTGTCGATGTGCAGGGGTACGAGGTAATTAAGGTAGATATGTACATATAGATAGGGGTAAAGTGACTAAGCAACAGGATAGATAATAAGCAGTAGCAGCAGCGTATGTGTAGCACCTTGCGGTCGGATGCCAAACAGTTGCCATACCAAAAGGTGATGATGACAGTATCCAGAGCGACTTACAAATTGGTGCATTCAACTTATGATAGCCAGTAAGACAACCACCTTTTTTTTATTTTTTATTTTTATGTGGGGTTGGGGAAGAAGGATTACTTTATACTATTCCAGGTATTCCTTAAAGAGGTAGGGTTTCAAGTGTCTCCGGAAGGTGGTCAGTGACTCTGCTGTCCTGGCGTCGTGGGGGAGCTTGTTCCACCATTGGGGTGCCAGAGCGGCGAATAGCTTTGACTGGGCTGAGCGGGAACTGTGCTTCCGTAGAGGTAGGGGAGCTAGCAGGCCAGAGGTGGATGAACGTAGTGCCCTCGTTTGGGTGTAGGGTCTGATCAGAGCCTGAAGGAAAGGAGGTGCCGTTCCCCTCACAGCTCCGTAGGCAAGCACCATGGTCTTGTAGTAGATGCGAGCCTCAACTGGAAGCCAGTGGAGTGTGCGGAGGAGCAGGGTGACATGAGAGAACTTGGGAAGGTTGAACACCAGACGGGCTGCAGCGTTCTGGTTAAGTTGTAGGGGTTTAATGGCACAGCCAGGGAGCCCAGCCAACAGCAAGTTGCAGTAATCCAGATGGGAGATGAGAAGTGCCTGGATTAGGACCTGTGCCGCTTTCTGTGTAAAGATGCTCTCAATGGTGCAGCTATATAACTTTTTGAGGATCTGAGGGCCCATGCCAAATCTTTTCAGCCTCCTGAGGGGGAAAAGGCATTGTCATGCCTTCTTCACGACTCTGTTGGTGTGTGTGGACCATGTTATTCCTTAATGATGTGGACACAGAGGAACTTGAAGCTATCGACCCGCTCCACTATAGCCCCATCGATGGATGGGGGCGTGCTCGATCCTCTATTTTCTGTAGTCCACGATAAGCAAATTTGTCTTGCTGACGTTGAGGTTGTTGTCCTGGCACCATACTGTCTGGTCTCTGACCTACTTCCTATAGGCTGTCTCAGCATCATCGGTTATCAGGCCTACCACCGTCGTGTCGTCAGCAAACTTAATGATGGTGTTGGAGTCGTGCACGGCCACCCAGTCGTGGGTGAACAGGGAGTACATGAGGGGACTAAGTGCACACCCCTGAGGGGCCCCTGTGTTGAGGGTCAGCGTGGCAGATGTGTTGTTGCTTACCCTCACCACCAGGTGGCGGCCAATCAGAATGTCCAGGATCCAGTTACAGAGGGAGGTGTTCAGTCCCAGGGTCCTTAGCTTAGTGATGCGCTTGGAAGATACTATGGTGTTGAACGCTGAGCTGTAGTCAATCAATAGCATTCTCTCTTGTCCTGGTCGCCCTGTTTATGGCTCCTAAGAAACTTTGCAGTATACATTTTTTTTATGTGTTATTTCTCACATTACAGCCGGAAATAACTTTTGGATATTAGAGCAGCGGTAACACCAGCATTTTGACCAGAAATTCCACTTTCCTTAATTGGTACATTTGTTCGTACCCTCCAAGTCCATTCCACTTATCCAAGAGACTGCTCCAAGACGCCACCAGTGGAGAATAGGCATTCAGAGTGGACGCAGGAGGTGTGCATACCATCCACCGTTTCTGAGTATAATACTCGCTAATGTTCAGTCCCTGGACAATAATATAACGAGCTCCTTGCAGAGAGACATCAGGGACTGTAATATACTCTGTTTCACGGAATCATGGCTCTCTCCGGATATACTGTCCCCATCCATACAGCCAGCTGGGTTCTCAGTACATCACGCAGACAGGAATAAACAACTCTCTGGGAAAAAGAAAGGCGGAGGTGTATGTTTGATGATTAACTACTCGTGGTGTGATTGTGGTAACATACAGGAACTCAAGTCCTTTTGTTCACCCGACCTAGAATACCTCAAAATCAAATGCCGACTAAATTACCTCCCGAGAGAATTGTCTTCGGTCATTGTCACAACCCTGTATATTCCCCCTCAAGCCGATACCACGATGGCTCTCAAGGAACTACACTGGACTTTGTGCAAACTGGAAACCGAATATCCTGAGGCTGCATTTATTGCAACTGGGGACTTTAATAAAGCAAATCTTAGGAAAACTCTATCAAAGTTTTACCATAAAAAACTATCCCCGCCCTCCGCGCATCTACAAGGACCTCCTCCGCCCTCCTTCGGCAAATCAAATCACGCCTCCATCCTGCTCCTCCCTTCCTATAGGCAGAAACTCAAACAGGAAGTACCCATTGTAGGGTATTTTCAGGTCTCTCCAGAGATGTTCGATCGGGTTCAAGTCCGGGCTCTGGCTGGGCCACTCAAGGACATTCAGAGACTTGTCCCAAAGCCACTCCTGCGTTGTCTTGGCTGTGTGCTTAGGGTTGTTGTCCTGTTGGAAGGTGAACCTTCGCCTCAGTCTGAGGTCCTGAGCGCTCTGGAGCAGGTTTTCATCAAGGATCTCTGTACTTTGTTCTGTTTATCTTTGCCTCGATCCTGACTAGTCTCCTGCCCCTGAAAAACATCCCCACAGCATGATGCTGCCACCACCATGCTTCCCCGTAGGGATGGTGTCAGGTTTCCTCCAGACGTGACGCTTGACATTCAGGCCAAAGAGTTCAATCTTGGTTTCATCAGACCAGAGAATCTTGTTGCTCATGGTCTGAGAGTCTTTAGGTGCCTTTTGGTAAACTCCAAGTGGGCTGTCATGTGCCTTCTACTGAGGAGTGGCTTCTGTCTGGCCACTCTACCATAAAGGCCTGATTGGTGGAGTGCTGCAGAGATGGTTGTCCGTCTGGAAGGTTCTCCCATCTCCACAGAGGAACTATAGAGCTCTGTCAGAGTGACCATTGGGTTCTTGGTCACCTCCCTGACCAAGGCCCTTCTCCCCCGATTGCTCCGCTTGGACGGGCGGCCAGCTCTAGGAAGAGTCTTGGTGGTTTGAAACTTCTTCCATTTAAGAACGATGGAGGCCACTGTGTTCTTGGGGACCTTCAATGCTGCAGAAATGTTTTGGTACCCTTCCCGAGATCTGTGCCTCGACACAATCCTGTCTCGGCACTCTACGGACAATTCCTTCGACCTCATGGTTTGGTTTTTGCTCTGACATGCACTGTCAACTGTGGGACCTTGTATAAACAGTTGTGTGCCTTTCCAATTCATGTCCAATCAATTTAATTTACCACAGGTGGTCTCCAATGAAGCCGTAGTACATCTCAAGGATGACCAATGGATTCAGGATGCACCTGAGCTCAATTTTGAGTCTAAAAGCAAAGTATGTAAATAAGGTATTTTTGATATATATTTGTAATAAATGTGCAAACATTTCTAAAAACCTGTTTTCGATTTGTCATTCTGGGGTTTTGTGTGCAGATTGGTGAGGATTCTTTTTTTTTTTAATGCATTTTAGAGTAAGGCTGTAACGTAACAAAATGTGGAAAAAGTAAAGTGGTCTGAATACTTTCCGAAGGCACGGTATGTGGCAGGGACTCAAACCAATCACGGATTATAAAGGGAAAACCAGCCACGTCGCGGACACCGAGGTCTTACTCCTGGACAAGCTAAGCACATTCTTCGCCTGCTTGGAGGAAAATACAATGTAGCTGATGTTGGCCACCACGCTCCCGTGGAATGTGAGCTCTCATTCTCCATGGCCGACGTGATTAAGACGTTTAAGCGTGTTAACCCTCACAAAGCTGCCGGCCATAGACGGCATCCCTAGCCACGTCCTCATAGCATGCGCAGAGCAGCTGGCTGGAGTGTTTACGGACATATTCAATCTCTCCCTATCACAGTCTATTGTCCCCTCTTCAAGATGTCCACCATTGTTCCTATACCAAAGAAAGCGAAGGTAACTGAACTAAATTACTATCGTCCCGTAGCACTCACTTCTGTCATTATAAAGTGCTTTGAGAGGCTAGTTAAGGATCATATCACCTCCACCTTACCCGACTCCCTAGACCCACTGCAATTTGCATACCGCCCCAATAGATCCACGGATGACGCAATTGCCATTGCAAAGAATACTGTTCATTGACTACAGCTCAGTCTTCAACACCATAGTAACCTCTAAGCTCATCATTAAGTTTGGGGCCCTGGGTCTGAACCCCGCCCTGTGCAACTGGGTTCTGGACTTCCTGACAGGCCGCCCCCAGGTGGTGAAGGTAGGCTACAATACCTCCACTACACTGATCCTCAACACAGGGGCCCCACAAGGGTGCGTGCTCAGCCCTTTCATGTACTCCCTGTTCACCCATGACTGTGTGGCCACGCAAGTTGCTAACTCAATCATCAAGTTTCCAGATGACACAACAATGGTAGGCCTGATTACCAACGATGACGAGACAGCTTACAGGGAGGAGGTGTGGGCCCTGGCAGATTGGTGTCAGGAAAATGACCTCTCCCTCAAAATTAACAAAACGAAAGAGCTGATCGTGGACTTCAGGAGACAGCAGAGCACGCCTCCATCCACATAGGCGGGGCCACAGTGGAGAAGGTGAATTTCCTCTGCGTCCGTATCACTGACAATCTGAAATGGTCCACCCACACAGACAGTGTGGTGAAGAAAACACAACAGCACCTGTTCAACCTCATGAGGCTGAAGAAATTTGGCTTGGCCCCTAAGACGCTCACAAACTTTTACAGATCCACCATTGATAGCATCCTGTTGGGCAGTATCACCGCCTGGTACGGCAACTGCACTGTCTGCAACCGCAAGGCTCTCCAGAGAGTGGTGTGGTCTGTCCAATGCATCACCAGGGGCACACTGCCTGCCCTCCAGGACATCTACAGCACCCGTGTCACAGCTCATTGAGTGCGATCTTAGTACCAGTATCGGTTGGTGGTGGTAAATAGACAGCTACGAAAAATACAGATCAAAACTCTCTTGGTAAATAGTATGGTCTGCAACTTATCATGAGGTATTCAAACTCAGGTGAACAAAAACTTGAGACTTCCTTAACATTAGAGCTCGTGCACCAGCTGTTGTTAACAAAGAGACACACCCCTTTCGTCATACCCGAGGCTGCAGTCCGGTCTAGACAAAGCATGGAAAGACCAGCGAGATGTATATTATCCATGTCCTTGTTCAGCCACGGCGAATATAATATTACAGTTATTCGGGCCCCATTGTTAGGATAGTCTCGAGCGGAGCTCGTCCAGTTTCTTCTGTAGTGATTTTACGTTCACCAATAGAACGGAGGTTAGAGGCGGTTTATTTGCTCTCCAACGTAGTTATTTCAGGATGCCGGATAATTTGCCTCTCTTGCGACGTCGCTTTCTCTTTCGAGTCCCGGGGATTAGGGCCAGGTCCGGAGTAAGCAGAATGTCCAGAGTTGCCGACTTGTTGAAGTAGAAATTGTCATCCAAATCGAGGTTAGTGATCGCTGTTCTGATGTCCAGAAGCTGTTTTTCGGTCATAGGAAATTATGTCATAGACATTATGTAAAAAAAAGTTGCAATCTGTGTAAAAAGTTACACAAAATAGTTGTTCAGGAGTCCGTAAAACGACTGCTATTCACTGCAGCACCATCTCTATGTTTGCTAGCTGAGTTGGACAGTGATACAGAGAATAGAGCCCAAATGGCACATTGACACAAGGAACCATGGAGATCTTCAAGACACCCCTGGAATTTTCCTGGCACCACACTCCCAGAGCCCTCACCTCCTCCCTGTAGGCTGTCTCATAATTGTTGGTAATCAAGCCTACTACTGTTGTGTCGTCTGCAAACTTGGTGTCTGAGTTGAAGGCGTGCTTGGCCACGCAGTCATGGGTGAACAGGGAGTACAGGAGGGGGCGGAGCACGCACCCTTGTGGGGCCCCAGTGTTGAGGATCAGCGAATTGGAGGTGTTGTTTCCTACCTTCACCACCTGGGGGTGGCCCGTCAGGAAGTCCAGGACCCAGTTGCACAGGGCAGGTTTCAGACCCAGGGCATTGAGCATAATGATGAGCTTGGAGGGTACTATGGTGTTGAATGCTGAGCTATAGTCAATAAACAGCATTCTTACATAGGTATTCCTCTTGTCCAGATGGGATAGGCGTGTGCAGTGTGATGGCGATTGCATCGTCTGTGGATCTATTGGGGTGGTAAGCAAATTGAAGTGGGTCTAGGGTGACAGGTAAGGTAGAGGTGATATGATCCTTGACTAGTGTCTCAAAGTACTTCATGATGACAGAAGTGAGTGGTATGGGGCGATAGTAATTTAGTTCAGTTACCTTTGCTTTCTTGGGTACAGGAACAATGGTGGCCATCTTGAAGCATGTGGGGACAGCAGACTGGGATAGGGAGAGATTGAATATGTCCGTAAACACACCAGCCAGCTGGTCTGCGCATGCTCTGAGGAAGCGGCTAGGGATGTCGTCTGGGCCTGGCAGCCTTGCGAGGGTTAACACGCTTAAATGTCTTACTCACGTTAGACATGGAGAAGGAGAGCCCACAGTCCTTGGTTGCGGGCCGCGTTGGTGGCACTGTATTATCCTCAAAGTGTGCGAAGAAGGTGTTTAGCTTGTCTGAAAGCAAGACATCAGTGTCCGCGACGTGGTTGGTTTTCCTCTTGTAGTCCGTGATTGTCTATAGACCCTGCCACATACGTCTTGTGTCTGAACCGTTGAATTGCGACTCCACTTTGTCTATATACTGACGTTTTGGCTGTTGCGGAGTGAATAACTGCTCTGTTTGTATTCTCCCATATTCCCAGTCACCTTGCCATGGTTGAATGCGGTGGTTCGCGCTTTCAGTTTTGTGCTCCATGCAGATTGATAGCTACCATATACAACTGAAAGGATTGAAACCAGCGACTCCATGGAACAGGTGAATCTCCAGGGACCGGGAGAAACAGAGATGGTGAAGGTAAGCTCAACTCGGCCATCCTCGTCGCCAAAATGTTACAAATGCACAGAGGCTTGTTGTGCAATTAAACTAAAGGTCTTTACTTCAGATCAACATGTTAACAACTCGTACAAAACTCACTGATCTAATCCTCACACCTCTGTTCACGCACAACGTGCCTGATACATTCTTAAAGCAACAGTATTCAATACTCAACTCAGCTACGACACCATATTACTGAACACAACAATGATGATAAAAAATTGACAGTGGATGTGACGCCTGTCGTAACCTGTCCTAAACTGACAGTACGACTCGTAACAAACACAGACAAATCATTTATGTGTGTGACTGCAGCAGCAGCAGTTCAGTCAAGGAGGACATCAACAATATCACAACTAAATGGCTGTGTCAATCAGTAGTTAGGATCAATGTTGTTGTCCTCACATGCACAAACATTTACACACACACACTCACACACTCACATGCATGCACACACACACACACACAAAGTTCCTCTTCTTGGTGTCTGTGTGTGAGATGGCAATTTGTTGTGTGCTCACACACACACATACACACACACACACATCCCCTCTGCTAGGTTTCTGTGTGTGAAATTGTGAATTGTTGTGTTCAGAAAAGTTAAGAAGATATAGAGTAGATTAAAATGGTTTCCATTTTGCACATCTGTCTGATGGCCGGTCACCTTAACTGTCACTGTGAAAACCTTGGTATTAATCTACACTGTAAAAACACACACACACACACACACGCACACACTTTCTATATCTAATCTTGCTCTTGGTAGATCTCAGTTGTCATAGCACCTTCCCAATTCCAGTGCAGGGAATACTCCTTCAGCAGAGTGACAAACTGAGTGTGTGTGTATTCTCTCTCTCCTCCTATGTGTTATACAGGCATAGAGATAGACTTGTGTAGGAGGGAGAAAATACATTAAAACAATGCTGTGAAAGAGAGAGAGAGAGAGAGATAAACAAAAACATGTAGTAACACATACCATAACCCATAACTATCTCCTTAGGAAACACGTATCCTCTCATGAACTGTTCCCAGCCAATACCTGTTTTTCTCTCACATGTACACCCTGACCAACTTTTCCCGTCAGAATTTCTCCTCTCTTGGGGTTCCGGTGACATGTATTGAAACGCGTGGCTATCTCATGGCTTTTCTTTCGCAAAATAGCTATGAATTAACAGACTTATTTTTGAATAATTTCAACATATAACATCACATTAAGGTGTGGGACGCTTACTGTATTACAAAGAACAACAGAAAGAGTTGGCCACTACTATCCGAGAGATTGTTTGTGAGGAAATTACCTCTGCCCTCGACTTGCAATTTATACCTATAAATTAATCTCTTGCCCTGTTCTAAAGTGGATACCTACTCAACTTGTGGAAAGTTTGGAGACAGTGGCCAATGTGACAGAGGGGCGACTCCATGACCTGGAAACAGCGCAAACTAAGCTAGAAGGGGAAATCAATTTCCTAAAAAATAAAACAGAATCACTCGAAAATCATTGCCGTAAATTCAATGTGCGTGTAACAGGACTTGAAACTGGTGTGGAAGAGGGCAACCCAACATCCTTCATGAACAATTTTTTCTATGAACTGTTTGGGCGGGAGAAGCTGGGTCCCATGCCGCTGATAAACATTGCTTACCGTACGGGTCTTCTCCGGAACATATCTCAGTGTATGATTGTAGGAATCCACAGTTTTTAAGTCAAACGGCAAATTGTTTACCTTGCAGTGGAATCGGGCGCTCTGACCTATGCGGAGAAGAGGATCAGCATCTACCCAGATCTGAGTGCCGAACTGCTGAAACAGAGGGCGACCTACAACGAGGTGAGATCCCAGTTACGCAAGCTAAACCTGAGATGCTGCTTCATCCACCCGGTAAAACTCATATTTTTATTTTTATTTTATTTTATTTCACCTTTATTTAACCAGGTAAACCAGTTGAGAACAAGTGCTCATTTACAACTGCGACCTGGCCAAGCAAAGCAGTGCGATAAAAACAACAACACAGAGTTACATATGGGTTAAACAAAACATAAAGTCAAAAATACAACAGAAAATATATATACAGTGTGTGCGAATGTAGTAAGTTATGGTGGTAAGGCAATAAATAAATAGGCCATAGTGCAAAAATAGTTACAATTTCGTAATTAACACTGGAATGATAGATGATGTGTAAATAGAGATACTGGGGTGCAAATTAGCAAAATAAATAACAATATGGGGATGAGGTAGTTGGGTGGGCTAATTTCAGAATGGCTGTGTACAGTTGCAGTGATCGGTAAGCTGCTCTGACAACTGACGTTTAAAGTTAGTGAGGGAGATAAGAGTCTCCAGCTTCAGAGATTTTTGCTGTTCGTTCCAGTCATTGGCAGCAGAGAACTGGAAGGAATGGCATCCAAAGGAGGTGTTGGCTTTGGGGATGACCAGTGAGATATACCTGCTGGAGCGCAGACTACGGGTGGGTGTTGCTATGGTGACCAGTGAGCTAAGATAAGACGAGGATTTGCCTAGCAATGATTTATAGATGACCTGGAGCCAGTGGGTTTGGCGACGAATATGTAGTGAGGGCCAGCCAACAAGAGCGAACAGGTCACAATGGTGGGTAGTATACGGGGCTTTGGTGACAAAACGGATGCCACTGTGATAAACTACATCCAATTTGCTGAGTAGAGTGTTGGAGGCTATTTTGTAAATGACTTCGCCGAAGTCAAGGATCGGTAGGATAGTCAGTTTTACGAGGGCATGTTTGGCGGCATGAGTGAAGGAGGCTTTGTTGCGAAATAGGAAGCCGATTCTAGATCTAACTTTTGATTGGAGATGCTTAATGTGAGTCTGGAAGGAGAGTTTACAGTCTAACCAGACACCTAGGTATTTGTAGTTGTCCACATACACTAGGTCAGACCCGCCGAGAGTAGTGATTCTAGTCGGGTGGGCGGGTGCAAGCAGCGTTCGGTTGAAGAGCATGCATTTAGTTTTACTAGTGTTTAATAGCAGTTGGAGACTACGGAAGGAGTGTTGTATGGCGTTGAATCTCGTTTGGAGCTTTGTTAACACAGTGTCCAATGAAGGGCCAGATGTATACAAAATGGTGTCGTCCGCATAGAGGTGGATCCAAGTATCACCAGCAGCAAGAGCGACATCATTGATATACACAGAGAGTAGAGTCGGCCCGAGAATTGAACCCTGTGGCACCCCCATAGATACGGCCAGAGGTCCAGACAACAGGCTCTCCGATTTGACACATTGAACTCTATCTGAGAAGTAGTTGGTGAACCAGGCGAGGCAGTCATTAGAGAAACCAAGGATATTTAGTCTGCCAATAAGAATGCGGTGGTTGACAGAGTCGAAAGCCTTGGCCAGGTCGATGAAGACGGCTGCGCAGTACTGTCTTTTATCGATCGCAGTTATAATATCATTTAGGACCTTGAGCGTGGCTGAGGTGCACCCATGACCAGCTCGGAAACCGGATTGCATAGCGGAGAAGGTACGGTGGGATTCGAAATGGTCGGTGATCTGTTTGTTAACTTGGCTTTCAAATACTTTCGAAAGGCAGGGCAGGATGGATATAGGTCTGTAAGAGTTTGGACCTAGAGTGTCACCCCCTTTGAAGAGGGGGATGACCGTGGCAGCTTTCCAATCTCTGGGGATCTCAGACGTTACGAAAGAGAGGTTAAACAGGCTAGTAATAGGGGTTGCGACAATTTCTGCGGCTAATTTTAGAAAGAAAGGGTCCAGATTGTCTAGCCCAGCTGATTTGTAGGGGTCCAGATTTTTCAGCTCTTTCAGAACATCAGCTGTCTGAATTTGTGTGAAGGAGAAGCGGGGGTGGGGGCATGGGCAAGTTGCAGCGGAGGGTGCAGAGCTGGTGGCCGGGGTAGTGGTAGCCAGGTGGAAAGCATGGTCAGCCGTAGCAAAATGCTTGTTGAAATTCTTGATTATTGTAGATTTATCGGTGGTGACAGTGTTTCCTAGCCTCAGTGCAGTGGGCAGTTGGGAGGAGGTGCTCTTATTTTCCATGGACTTTACAGTGTCCCCAAGATTTTTGGAGTTAGTGCTACAGGATGCATATTTCTGTTATGAAAAAGCTAGCCTTTGCTTTCCTAACTGATTGTGAATATTGGTTCCTGACTTCCCTGAAAAGTTGCATATCGCGGGGGCTGTTTGATGCTAATGCAGTACTCCACAGGATGTTTTTGTGCTGGTCAAGGGCAGTCAAGTCTGAGGAGAACCAGGGGCTATATCTGTTCTTAGTTCTGCATTTTTTGAATGGGGCATGCTTATTTAAGATTGAGAGGAAAGCACTTTTAAAGAAAAACCAGGCATCCTCTACTGACGGAATGAGGTCAATATCCATCCAGGATACCCGCGCCAGGTCAATTAGAAAGGCCTGCTCGCTAAAGTGTTTTAGGGAGCGTTTGACAGTGATGAGGGGTGGTCGTTTGACCGCAGACCCATTACGGACGCAGGCAATAAGGCAGTGATCACTGAGATCCTGGTTGAAGACAGCGGAGCTGTATTTAGAGGGTAAATTTGTCAGGATGATATCTATGAGGGTGCCCATGTTTACAGATTTAGGGTTGTACCTGGTAAGTTTGTTGATAATTTGTGTGAGATTGAGGGCATCTAGTTTAGATTATAGGTTGGCCGGGGTGTTAAGCATATCCCAGTTTAGGTCACCAAGCAGTACGAACTCTGAGGATAGATGGGGGGCAATCAGTTCACATATGGTGTCCAGGGCACAGCTCGGGGCTGAGGGGGTCTGTAGCAAGCGGCAACAGTGAGAGACTTATTTCTGGAAAGGTGGATTTTTAGAAGTAGAAGCTCAAACTGTTTGGGCACAGACCTGGATAGTATGATAGAGCTCTGCAGGCTATCTCTACAGTAGATTGCAACCCCACCCCCTTTGGCAGTTCTATCGAGATGGAAAATGTTGTAGTTGGGGATGGACATTTCTGGTGGCCTTCCTAAGCCAGGATTCAGACACTGCTAGAACATCAGGGTTGGCGGAGTGTGCTAACGCAGTGAATAACTCAAACTTAGGGAGGAGGCTTCGGATGTTAACGTGCAAGAAACCAAGGCTTTTACGGTTACAGAAGTCAACAAATGATAACGCCTGGGGAGTAGGAGTGATACTGGGGGCTACAGGGCCTGGTTTAACCTCTACATCACCAGAAGAACAGAGGAGGAGTAGAGTAAGGATACGGCTGAAGGCTTTAAGTACTGGTCTTCTAGTGCGTTGGGTACAGAGAAAAAAAGGGGCAGATTTCCGGGCGTTGTAGAATAGATTCAGGGCATTATGTACGGATGAGGATATGGAAGGATATGAGTACAGTGGAGGTAAACCTAAGCGTTGGGTAACGATGAAAGAGATAGCATCACTAGAGGCACCGATTGAGTCGGTCTCTGTGTGTATGGGGAGTGGGACAAAGGAGCTATCTAAGGCAGGTTGAGCTGGGCTGGGGGATCTACAGTGAAATAGTACAATAAGAAATAACAAAAACAGCAATAAGCAAGGCATATTGACATGGGAGAGAGGCATAAAGCAATCACAGGTGTTATTCGAGAGAGCTAAGACAACAGCTGGTAATGGCGACAAAGTTTGGGCTGAGGCTAAACATAAACAGGATGCGGTACCGTATAAAGGAACAGTCCAGCAGGCATCCGCTGTATAGCTGAGTTATCATAAGGTCCGGTGAACAGCAATAGGAGAGTTCGGAGGTAGTTCGGGGGCTGCTACAGCACTGGAGAGCAAGAGGCCACGGCTTGCGTGTGCTAGCGGGCCGGGGCTAGCAGATGGATCTTCGTGGTCGACGTCGTAACGGGAAGCCTGTTGAAACCACATCAGACGATTTCGTCGGCAGACCAGTCGTGTTGGATCGGCGGGGCTCCATGTCAACACTAGGAGGTCCCGTCCGGTTGACAGAGAGGTAGATAGCCGGGAGATGGGCCTGGCTCGAGGCTAGCTCAGGGCTGATTAGCCAACAACTACATTTATTTGGTTGCAGCTAGCTAGTTGCGATGATCCGGTATTAAAGGTCCAGTGATTCAGTGATTCCGGCAGAAAGAACGATATGTTCTGGGTCGATAACGCGCTGTGCAGACAGTGCAGACTGGCCGATAATAGTCCAGGTTAGAGCTGGCTGGTAGGTAGTGCAGACCACGGACAATGGTAAAAAAACGCTAACGTTGGCTAATAGCATGTAGCTAGTTAGCTGGCTACTCCCGTCCGGTAGACAGAGAGGTAGATAGCCGGGATATGGGCCTGGCTCGAGGCTAGCTCAAGGCTAACTGGTGCTTGCTTCGGGGGCAGCGGTGATTAGCCAACAGCAACATCCATCCGGTTGCGGCTAGCTGGTTGCGATCCGGTGTTAATGTCCAGTGATTCAGTTATTCCGGCAGAAAATCAGATGTTCTGGGTGAAAACCGCTAACGGTGGCTAATAGCAAGTAGCTAGTTAGCTGGCTAGCTGGCTAGTTTCAACTGGAGATTCTAGATAAAAGGTAAGTCAATAATAGAATCCGTTCCACATTGAGTGGGGCGGGTTGCAGGAAAGTATATTTTGTAGAAGGATGAAAAGTGTGATAGGGAAATAAGTACGAAAAATACAAAACAATACAAAAAACAGGCAATTTACACGGACACACAACAAAGAACACGACCGCACTGCTACGCCATCTTGGATCCAAAATACAACACACAACACACAAGTTTTCCACTGCAAAGGAGGCTCAAGACTTTGTCGATAAGAACATCAAGTCCAACACGCAAGGGGACGAGCTGACAGATCTAGGCTAACTCAATATTCAGGTATGCTATCCACGCACAATCACGTAGCCTAGCCTATAGCTGTGATGCTGCCCTCAGCATAAGACAATGAGGAGAAAACCATCTCAATTGGGTAAAAGGAACACTATTATTATTATTATTATTATTGCTGAACATTGGACTTCGTTATTATTATATTGCCTATGTTCCTGGACATTTAGAAATGGATGACTCCACGCCAATGAATGAACAATGAACAATATATTGGAGTGCCATACATTGAAGTGCCAACAGACTGGGGTTGCTTCCTTGTGGGGCTACAGGACACTGCATCCCTATGGGCTAAACTGTTTAGGATAGATGGCCAGTCCCATATGGGCTTCCACACAATTCCTGTTTGCTTGTAATTTAGACCATATTGCTAATAATAATTATGATGTTTGACTGTTTAGGCTTGCATTTCTGTTGCTATATTTAGCCTACTTTTTTTCCTTTTCTATTCTTTTTCTTTCTTCATTACCCACCCTAATTTATCAAGTCTGCAAACTTAAATGTAAAGGTCTGCAGGGGAAATTTTACATTTTACTTTATTTATTTTTCTCAATACCTTAAGGGTGGGGCAGGATCTGGGTGGGGAACGACCAATGGGTGGGTTTCCCTGTGGGTCCTACTTTTTGTTCCACATCCATGGTCTTGTTAACGCTAAAGATAACAATATTAATATAACATTCCTGTTTGAAAAACCATGGCAACGCTAGCTATTCTCTCTTGGAATCTGAAAGGCCTAAATTGTCCTATCAAACGTTCCAGCTACGTTCCAGCTGACTTCATATCCTAGCAAGAAACCATACTGATAGAGCAATGTTCCAAGAAACACACCTGCTCCATAATGACACACATGCAGAACCATTACAAACTGGCTGCTTTTTATCAGCCCCAACCCAAACTAAAGGTGTAATCATGATGATACATAAGAAACTCAAAATGACCATCTTGGGTAAAGGCGAAGACCTAGAAGGCAGATTCACATTCCTTAAATGTATCCATAATGAAAGAAAATGTCCTTTATTAATGTGTATTCTCCAAATTCATATGATCATACCTTTTTAGATTTTCTGAACAGCATATTGTTAGAATTAACTGAATTCCATCTGGTTATAGGGACAGACATGAATGCCGTTTGGACATGCGGGACAAATCTAAAAATACCAACTACAATTCACATGCAACCAAGGCTCTCCAACATATACTCTCTGATTACAACCTCATTGATGCCTGGCGAGCACATAATTCTAAAGCAAAATAGTACACTTTCTACTCAAACAGGCATAAATCATTTTCACAAATCGATTTCATACTATTATCTACACCTCTATTTTCTTTCATCAAGAAAATAAATATTCGACCACCACACTTACTATTGCCAATTTAAAATGTCAGAATCTCCTAAAAGAACCACAAGAAGGCAATTCAACCTTTCATTACTACAAAATCCTACATCCTGTGATGAATTTGAAATTGAACTAAATTAATTCATAATGATCAATACAAATGTGGTCGATGAACCCCAGATTCTATGGGATGCCACCAAAGGTTTTATAAAAAATTATGCAACTGCATTTGCATCTGAGTTTAATTAATCACAATTAAAAAATATATCTGGATTGGAAAGGTTGTTAATTGTGTTAAAACATTCTAAACAAATACTTTTTTGAGACCAGGTAGCTATTACTCTTTCCAATGTCAAGACAGCACTTAACCTTTTACTGCAGTGGGCTAAATCAGGGTAAATGTTGAGTTTGCATCCCAATATTACACTTTATATGCATCACAGAAGACTGAAATATAGTACAACTGTTTGACATAGAAACACCGGCTTTTCAGCGTTTAAAATAAATATATGTTTATTAATAATATAATATAATAATGAGGCCACTAGGTCATTTGACTGCAGGAAAGGGCTGCTTTATTGATAAGACAGAGAGCAGAATATGCCATCCATCGAGTAAGACTCAACCATTACTTCCACTGTAATCATCCCAGTCATTTACTGGCCAACAAGCCAGTAAAAAGCAACTAAAGCAACTATTGAATCTGAAACAGGGGAATTACTATCAGAACCCAAATTAATCAATAAAATATTATCTCGCTTCTATAAAGAACTGTACACCTCTGATTGTAAATCTACACCAAGCCAGAGTCCTTTCTAAAACAATGAAGAACTCCTCTTCTCTCAACAGAGGAAGCCACCTCCCTGGGAGCCCAAATCTCTCTCATTGAACTCAAAAGAGCATTGGATAGCATGAATAAAGGCAAATCACCTGGATGGGACGGTATTCCTCCTGAGGTCCATAACATTTTTTGGAATCAATTAGGTCCACTATTGCTCAAAATGATTAATAGATGTGAACACAGCTCTAATTTATTTTTTCGCTTTTATTTTAAAAAAGGTAAAGATGCCACCCAGTATTCTCACTATCTTTGATAAACACAGATATTTAACACTAGTGCTTACTTTCCCATTGTCCTGTTTAAAGTCCATTTAGTCATTAGAAATTGATGTAACTTTCCATGCCTTTTATTCAGATCAATGTTAGGAATGTCTGTCACCTTACCCACATTTCATCACTACTGAACAGGAAATTTGATTCAATACATATATATATTTATTGTTACTGAGATGGTTGTTCTATTTTAAAATGGTTTAGGACCGTAGTCTTGTTTGTTAAAGGTCATGAACAGTTAAAGTAATGTTTTTCTTGAAATGTGATGATATTTGAAGGAAACCAGATCAAAGTATGATGACCAAAGTATGAAAAATGACTGTTGCTTTGATAAATTTTGATTATAAAGTTACTGGTCCCCTCCCCATGTCAAACACTTGGATTAATTATTAAGGGAAAAAGGTGACATCACCTTAACTCTCATTTTAATACACCAATGGTAACATGATATTATCTTACCTAATTTAAAAAAGCACCGCCTTGTAACCAACATCAGAGTCCTTCAAAACTCCGACCAGTTGTCAAGTCAACACATCCATCAGTGCTGCTATGAACCTCATCACAAGAGGCATGCCAAATGGAAGATGTCAACAACAAAACAATATATAATTTCAATGTTGTTTGAGTTGCTTTGTGTATCACCAAATCTGCTTAAGATGATTTTACTGCCACACTGTTCACTGCATTCAAGTTGCTTGACATAGGCGTTTCAAAGAGTTGTCAGTCAAGGTGAGTTCAAGGAAATAAGCTCTCCGCCCACTCAGCCTGTCTTTTTAGACTTCCTAGTAGTTAGCCATGAGAGAAAAAGTACTTTTCAGAATGACTGTTCAGAACCTTTAAGTCTTTCACCATTGCAGTCATTCTGAGTGGAGGTTGTGTTTGATAAAATATTCAAATTATTTAATATCCTACCTCTGGCTGGAGTCCGATAGGAATTACTAATCATTCCAGACCACAATACCAAGTGTAACTACTCCATAACTAAATGCATTCTGATCTGTTTATATGTAATCATGGAGGGTTTACTTTTAATTGAAACACATTCACTTATGCAATCATTTGATGAAATATTCAAGAGTAGATGTTTTTGAATGCAATGTCACTAATAAATACAGTCATGGGTGGGTATCGCTCACATTCACTCGAAAGGCATGCTGGGAAATATGCAAATACGGCTTTACACCCTGCAGTGTAGAAACAACACCCCCAGTGTTTGTTTAGAACCTAAACGCCTTGTGCTGAAAAAAGGTGTTCATGTGTTTAAAAAGTGTTAAAGTGAATAAACATGTTCTGGTGTTTACAATCTAAACACTGTGATGCGATTTCATTAAAATGACTTGAAGCATTTAAAAAACGTGGTTTTACAGTGTATGTCACTATTTCTACTCCTCTGTCTCTGTCTCGTTCTCTCTTTCCCTTCCTCTATCTGCCCTGCGGCTGTCTCTCTCATTACTAGGTTGTTGTAGCTCCATGTTGGCTAAACACCTGCTAAGGCTGACCCATGTGTACCTGTCACAGAGAAACAAGCTGTTACCTCTCTTTCCCTCTCTCCTCTCCTCCGCTAGCTGTGTCCCTCCTTCCCCCTCTCCTCTACCAGTCCTGCGTCTCCTGTTCTATCCTCCTGTCATTACTGTTCCCTTACTGTATCTCTTTCCCCCCCTCTCTCATTCCCCCTCTCCCACTCTTCTCCCACTCCTCTCTCACTCCAACCATTACATGGTGATGGGTTCGCTATATGTATTGAGAGAGAAAACTAATCACACAGAACACTTGATGTGCGTGCGTGCAGAGACTGATTCTGTTTCGTTATCAGTGTGTGATGATGAGAGGGGAGCGGTCAGGTGCAGTGTCCTGTCTATCTGTCTGTCTGTCTCAGATTAATCCTCAGGGCATGGCCCACTAACTACTGTGTGTGTGTGTGTGATTAATTTGCGGGGCAGAGGCGAGGCATGTCTCACTAATTAGTGTGTGATTACCAGATGATTGGTGATGAAGACAGAGAGTCAGGGGTTGCATCCTAATTGGCACCCAATTCCCTATATAGTGCACTACTTTTGACCAGGGCCTATAAGACATTATGTAGAGAATAAGGTGCCATTTGGGATGCAGACAGAGTCAGGTTGTACAGGGCAGGACACCGATCACACAGGAGAACAAAGGACACAACATCCCTCAGGTATACTGGAGCAAGAACATGCCTGTGTGTGTGTGTGTGTGTGTGTGTGTGTGTGTGTGTGTGTGTGTGTGTGTGTGTGTGTGTGTGTGTGTGTGTGTGTGTGTGTGTGTGTGTGTGTGTGTGTGTGTGTGTGTGTGTGTGTGTGTGTGTGTGTGTGTGGTGTTGGTGTAACATGGGGTAGGCAGGATTATACAACTGGATAAAAAAATAAAAAAAATAGTGTGGAGGTAAGTAGTAATCTCCTTCACACAATCCTGTGTGTGTGTGTGTGTGTGTGTGTGTTTTAAGCTACTCTATTAACCAGAGCGCGATGGAGAGGAGGTGAAGAGAGGTAACACTCCAGCAGGGGCCATGCTGTGTGTGTAGGCTACTGTGAGTGTGAGCGAGTGACACTGCCATAGCTAGGTTATATATCATCCAATATGATTACGTAGTAGATACCTGTCTTGACTGCATCAAACCGGAAGAAGCTAGTTAAGCTAGCTAGTTAGCTAGGCTAATTGAGGCTGCATGTGCTTTCTCGTCCTACAGTTACAAACAACAATAACTTCATTCAGAATATGAAGTAACAGCCTACCTGTTGGCTATTGGTTGTTGTAGCCTATCCTTCTACTTTAACTTTGAATTCCATCCTTTTAATTCCATCTTCCATTGATTACATACGGTATCTCCTAACTTTTGCAGCACATGGAGGCTTTATGATGACGCTTTGATGATTGGCCAACAACAAGCTACACATGCTACTCTCGTGAAAAGCAAAGAGCAGCAGCATAAATTATACAATATTTCTCTCTCTCTCACTCTCATTCAGTGAGTGCATGCTGGCAGTGTATTGTAGTTGAGAGGCCATATAGAGGGCTCTGTCCTTACTTAGTTTCTTGATTCTTTCCTTGGTCTTTTCTTTCAATTTTTATTTTCTATGGTGGAGGGTCAACTTTAGTTTAGCGGTACCCATTGTTTTTCTTTTCAAAGTTAGGGAGGAAATGGACAGAGTTTTAGTTTCTTGGGGTTTGGCTTCGCAGCCTAGCGTGGAGGAGACGCTGTCGTTACGGCATGGATTCAGGTGTGTTCCTGAGAATGGAGTTAAGGTGGAAGAGGTTCTGCTCGCGGTTGGCGAATAGGTAGGAGCTGAATTTATACATTCCGCATCCAGAATGAACAAAGCTGTGGTTGTGTTCATGAAAATAGTACATTTGGAGGGTAGGCTGATTGCTAGTGGAATATTTGTGAGGGAGATGTTGGTGCCGATTTCTCCTCTTTCGACTCCTTCGACTAGGGTGGTAGTTGTGAATCTGCCTCCGTTTATTACGGATGATCAAATCCGGAATGAGCTGAGTTGTTTGCTAGCGGTTTTCGTGTACTGTCGGCAGGTTTTCAGGCAGATGCCGTTAAGCATGTTGTTTCGTTCCGGAGGCAAGTGTTCATGTTTCTGAATAACAATGAGCAACAGTTAAATGTGCATTTTTAAGTGAGGCATGGGGAGGGGCTCTACGCAGGGTTTGCCAGCACAGATAGTCTACGGTGCCTTGAGTGTGGGGATTTGGGGCATAAGAGCTTTGAATGCCCACATAAAGGCCATAGACAAGGTGAGGGTACAAGCACCAGTGGGGGAAATTGAGGTCAATGTGCAGGGGGCCATGAGACACAGGCAGCAGAGGCTGGGCCTAGTCATGCTACAGATGGTGGTGTAGCTGAGGCTGGGTCTAGTCATGTCAGGGATGGTGGTGTAGATGAGGCTGGGCCTAGTCAGGTTATGCTAGTGGATGAGGAGAGTATAGTGGGGAATGGTAAGATACTAGGGGGGATGGAAGAGGAAAAAAGGGGGAGAAGAAAGGAGGTGGGAGGGGAGAGGCTGGTGTGGTCAAAGGCACCAAGGAACCTTTGCCTGGTGCTGGGGGGAGGCCACGACTAGAGAGAAAGGGCAGGTGGTCAGGATTTGAGATGGAGATGAGGAGGAGGAAGGTGAGTCTGAGGAAGATGAGGAGGCTTTCTTTTCAGACTCCTCCTCAATGGGTCCAGAGCTGGCAGCCAGTCAGGCAGAGGGGTCAAAATACACAGTGAGGGAACTGTCAAGGTTCCTGAATGAGACTAAAGGGAAAAGGTTCATCTTGAAGCTCTTTTTTGTGATCCGGGAAAGTTTGTAAGATCAGTAAAACACGCTATGAAAAATGAGGGGCATGGTGTCCTCTCACCCAGGAAACGTTTTAGTTTGAGGAAGTGGGTCACAACTGTGCGTAAGGGTCTACCTTCAGATGCTGTTTAGATTAATCAGTTTTTTTTCTGGCACTGGGGCTTTTTGAGCTTTGCTATTGGTCTCTTTCTTTGCTGGCTTTTTTCCCACTTCTTATGGAGACTCTTCGGGTAGGCTCGCTTAATATAAATGGCGCCAGAGATGCGGTAAAGAGGAATCTGTTGGGTGAATATGTAAAACAAGAAAAAGTACAGGTGTTGTTTCTGCAGGAGACGCATAGTGATGTGGTGAATGAAGTCAATTGGCGGCTCTGGTGGAAAGGGGCAAGTGTGCTGAGCCATGGAACAAATGTTAGTGCAGAAGTGGCAGTCCTTTTTGCACCGGGTCTGGGCGTAAAAATGTGATCCTCAAATGAGGTGTGTAGGGGTAGACTGATTGTTGTAAAAGCAGAAATTAACAACAGAAGTTTTGTCCTTATAAACGTGTATGCGCCTATCACAGGGAGAGAGAGAGGGCGTCTGTTTGGGTGTCTTGGACAGGAACTCTCACAGGTAGCGCCTGAGGAGACGCTGGTGGGACTAGAACTGTACAATGGATTTGACGAAAGACAGAAATGGGGAGGAGCCTTATTCAGGCTCAGTGGGGGTGTTAAGCGACATCATTAATCAGTTTGACCTAATATGTTAATAGTTACAGAGGTCTGACCTCTCTCGGCTCTGTATGGTTCCTTCCGGACAAGTCAGTTAAAATTATACATACCTGTGACAATCATAACAGATCGACCCAGACACATGACATTATTTAGAATTCTGGATCCGGACCCACTCGGGAACTGGATCGGGTCTCAGGTATTCTGGTACAGGTTGATCCGTGAAGACCTCTAGTGTGTGTGTGTGCGTGGACATGTTTAACTATACTTGTGAGGACCAGAAGTCCCCACAAGAATAGTAAACAAACAAAAATGTGACCAACTGGAGACTTTTTGTTAGTCCCCACAAGGTCAAATGCTATCTCTAGTGGGTTTAGGGTTAAGGTTAGAATTAGTGTTAGAATTAGGTTTTGGGTTAGGAGCTAGGGTTAGTTTTAGATCTAGGGTTAGGTTTAGGATTATGGTTATGTTTTGGGGTTAAGGTTAGGGTTAGGGTAAATAGGATTTTGAATGGGACTGAATTGTGTGTCCCCACAAGGTTAGTTATACAAGACTACATGCGTGTGTGTGTGCATGTGCGTGTGCGTGAGTGAGTGAGTGACCGGGAGATCTAGGAAAGGAGATTCAGCTAACAAATAATTGGATAGAGGGGGAAGAGAGGAGAGGTACCAAATAACCACACACTATGATGGATATTAGATTATAGTACAGGTTATACTCCGCGATTCAAGAAGGTGAGAAAGGGGAAGATTGGGTGTTTGGGAGGAATGAGAAAAGCGGAAAGAGAGGTTGAGAGGATGACAACAGGATAGAGAAAGAGAGAGTTGAGAAAGAGAGAGATGAGGAGAAAAAGACAGTCCTTTTGTGTTTTACAAGAGTCTGTATTGCAGTGATAAGATGGCTATCCTGTTACATGTGTCATCCGCACAATATGATGGTCCTTCATCACTGGTACACTGAATACAGGAAGAGGGGGGAGGGGACAGAAAGAGTGTGAGGGGGAGAAAGAGGGAGAGGCAGAGTTAGGGAGCGAGAGAGCGAGAGAGAGAGAGGAGGGAGAAAAGGAGAGCGGGGAGTAAGAAAAGCAGAGATAGAGAAGAGGAAAAAGGAACAAGGACACACTGAAAAATAAGAGAGAAAGAGTGAAGGAGAGGAGAGGAGAGGAGAGGAAAATAAAGCGAGAGAGAGGTGCAGGATTCCAGGGGCTGACTCACCAGGAGAGGTGCCTCTGAAATTTAGGAAATTAATCCAGTCACACATACAGTACGTTGGTAGGAAACCCAGGGTCTGTTTTAATGCAAGGTTCACAGCCACAACCTGCTGCTTAAAACCACAGCAATCTCTCTCTCTTTCTCTCTCTCCCTCTCTCATTCTCTTTCCTCTGTCCTCCACTTGCGAGGCAGCCTCCGTGCTATCCCTTCCCACCCTTGTCTCTTATGTAAAAGCTGACACATTTCTAGTGAACTAGAATAGCAGCAGGCCTGCGAAAGGACTGACTGTGTGCACGGTGAGGTGCCCAGTTTATCCCACCACTGCAGCATGTCGAGAAAACCCCAAAAACCCCAAATGCCAAAACCCCTCAATAATTTCTACCTCTGTACTGTATATTTGTCTACTCTATCAGTCTGTCTTTCACATTCTCTACATCCCTCCCCTGTTATTCCCTTCATAGCCCCTTCCCCCTTGCCTGCATTTCCCTTTTTCCTTCTCTGCCTTCTCCCTCCCTTTTATCCTACTCCTTTCTTCCCTCACTCTATCCTTCCCTCCTTTCTTCCCTCACTCTATCCTTCCCTCCTATTTTCCCTCACTCTATCCTTCCCTCTTATCGTCCCTCACTCTATCCTTCCCTCCTTTCTTCCCTCACTCTATCCTTCCTTCCCTCCTTTCTTCCCTCACTCTATCCTTCCCTCCTTTCTTCTCTCTCTCCTTCCTTCCCTCCCTTCTTCCCTTTCCAAAATTGGATTT